>NC_081398.1:4174915-4199915 GCF_030684315.1 Stegostoma tigrinum
GGAGTCCAGGGTTCAAATCCCACTGGGGGCGAGGTGGGGGCAGATGAGGCTGTGGTGCTCGGAATCGAATGAATGCTCTGTCAGACGGTAACTGCCCTCTCCTCTCAATCCACCAGTCGTTTCGGAAATGGCCAAGGGGGCATGGAATTGCACCTTCAGATGGGTGCCCAGAGGAGCAAGCAGGAAGCAAGACCGGATTTGCCAGGTTACCTCTCGGAATTACACACTGAGATTCTTCAGCGTCTTGTTTTGCTTTTCACTTGTTCATAGAGTGGTCCATCCCCAATTACCCAGAAGGCAGTTTGATGTGGGCATCATTGCCTGGGACCAGCATTTAACGCCCATCCCGAGTGGCAAAGAGGGCAGTTAATCACCTAAAGGGGTTTGGTGGGACAAATGACTATCTCCTGACAACCAGCCCTGGTTTTATGGTGATCATGAGGCTCTTAATTCCAGATTTTTATTGAATTCAAATTCTTCCATGATGGGATTCGACCCTGGGGCCCCAAAATATGATCTGGGTCACTGGATTAAGGGCTTATTGATAATACCAGAAGGCCATCGCATTCTCCAAATAGTTGAGAGACCGGGAAACTGCACATCAATGAGGCGAGATGATGAAATACCAGGACGGTGGCTCAGTGGTGAGCACTGCTGCCTCACAGCCCCAGGGATCTGGGTTCAATTCCGCCCTCAGGCGACTGTCTGCATGGAGTTTGCATTTTCTCCCTATGTCTGCGTGGGTTTCCTCCGGTTTCCTCCCACAGACCAAAGATGTGCGGGTTAGGGTGGATTGGCCGTGCTAAATTGTCCCATAGTGTCCAGGGACGTGCGGGTTAGGGTGGGTTGGCCGTGCTAAATTGTCCCATAGTGCCCAGGGATGTGCGGGTTAGGGTGGGTTGGCCGTGCTAAATTGTCCCATAGTGCCCAGGGATGTGCGGGTTAGGGTGGGTTGGCCGTGCTAAATTGTCCCATAGTGCCCAGGGATGTGCGGGTTAGGGTGGATTGGCCGTGCTAAATTGTCCCATAGTGCCCAGGGATGTGCGGGTTAGGGTGGATTGGCCGTGCTAAATTGTCCCATAGTGCCCAGGGATGTGCAGGTTAGGGTGGATTGGCCGTGCTAAATTGTCCCATAGTGTCCAGGGATGTGCGGGTTAGGGTGGATTGGCCGTGCTAAATTGTCCCATAGTGTCCAGGGATGTGCAGGTTAGGGTGGGTTGGCCGAGCTAAATTGTCCCGTAGTGTCCAGGGATGTGTGGGTTAGGGTGGATTGGCCGTGCTAAATTGTCCCGTAGTGCCCAGGGATGTGCGGGTTAGGGTGGGTTGGCCGTGCTAAATTGTCCCATAGTGTCCAGGGATGTGCGGGTTAGGGTGGATTGGCCGTGCTAAATTGTCCCATAGTGTCCAGGGATGTGCAGGTTAGGGTGGGTTGGCCGAGCTAAATTGTCCCGTAGTGTCCAGGGATGTGCGGGTTAGGGTGGATTGGCCGTGCTAAATTGTCCCATAGTGTCCAGGGATGTGCAGGTTAGGGTGGGTTGGCCGAGCTAAATTGTCCCGTAGTGTCCAGGGATGTGTGGGTTAGGGTGGATTGGCCGTGCTAAATTGTCCCATAGTGCCCAGGGATGTGTGGGTTAGGGTGGATTGGCTGTGCTAAATTGTCCCATAGTGCCCAGGGATGTGTGGGTTAGGGTGGATTGGCCGTGCTAAATTGCCCATAGTGCCCAGGGATGTCGGGTTAGGGTGGGTTGGCCGTGCCAAATTTTCCCATAGTGCCCAGGGATGTGCAGGTTAGGGTGGATTGGCCGTGCTAAATTGTCCCGTAGTGCCCAGGGATGTGCGGGTTAGGGTGGATTGGCCGTGCTAAATTGTCCCATAGTGTCCAGGGATGTGCAGGTTAGGGTGGGTTGGCCGAGCTAAATTGTCCCGTAGTGTCCAGGGATGTGCGGGTTAGGGTGGATTGGCCGTGCTAAATTGTCACATAGTGCCGAGGGATGTGCGGGTTAGGGTGGATTGGCCGAGCTAAATTGTCCCGTAGTGTCCAGGGATGTGCGGGTTAGGGTGGATTGGCCGTGCTAAATTGTCCCGTAGTGTCCAGGGATGTGTGGGTTAGGGTGGATTGGCCGTGCTAAATTGTCCCGTAGTGTCCAGGGATGTGCGGGTTAGGGTGGATTGGCCGTGCTAAATTGTCCCATAGTGCCCAGGGATGTCGGGTTAGGGTGGGTTGGCCGTGCTAAATTGTCCCATAGTGCCCAGGGATGTGCGGGTTAGGGTGGATTGGCTGTGCTAAATTGTCCCATAGTGCCCAGGGATGTGTGGGTTAGGGTGGATTGGCCGTGCTAAATTGCCCATAGTGCCCAGGGATGTCGGGTTAGGGTGGGTTGGCCGTGCCAAATTTTCCCATAGTGCCCAGGGATGTGCAGGTTAGGGTGGATTGGCCGTGCTAAATTGTCCCGTAGTGCCCAGGGATGTGCGGGTTAGGGTGGATTGGCCGTGCTAAATTGTCCCATAGTGTCCAGGGATGTGCAGGTTAGGGTGGGTTGGCCGAGCTAAATTGTCCCGTAGTGTCCAGGGATGTGCGGGTTAGGGTGGATTGGCCGTGCTAAATTGTCACATAGTGCCGAGGGATGTGCGGGTTAGGGTGGATTGGCCGAGCTAAATTGTCCCGTAGTGTCCAGGGATGTGCGGGTTAGGGTGGATTGGCCGTGCTAAATTGTCCCGTAGTGTCCAGGGATGTGTGGGTTAGGGTGGATTGGCCGTGCTAAATTGTCCCGTAGTGTCCAGGGATGTGCGGGTTAGGGTGGATTGGCCGTGCTAAATTGTCCCATAGTGCCCAGGGATGTCGGGTTAGGGTGGGTTGGCCGTGCTAAATTGTCCCATAGTGCCCAGGGATGTGCGGGTTAGGGTGGGTTGGCCGTGCTAAATTGTACCGTAGTGTCCAGGGATGTGCGGGTTAGGGTGGATTGGCCGTGCTAAATTGTCCCATAGTGCCCAGGGATGTGTGGATTAGGGTGGATTGGCCATGCTAAATTGTCCCGTAGTGTCCAGGAATGTGCGGGTTAGGGTGGGTTGGCCGTGCTAAATTGTCCCATAGTGCCCAGGGATGTGCGGGTTAGGGTGGATTGGCCGTGCTAAATTGTCCCGTAGTGCCCAGGGATGTGCAGGTTAGGGTGGGTTGGCCGTGCTAAATTGTCCCATAGTGCCCAGGGATGTGCGGGTTAGGGTGGGTTGGCCGTGCTAAATTGTCCCATAGTGCCCAGGGATGTGCGGGTTAGGGTGGGTTGGCCGTGCTAAATTTTCCCATAGTGCCCAGGGATGTGCAGGCTGTATGGTTTCATCCTGAACCCTTTATCACCATGTGTTGGGCGAAGAAAGGGGAGAGGTTGAGGGGTAAGAGCCCTTCATGATGGGAATTGAACCTGCGCTGTTTGCGTCACACTGCATCACAAACCAGCCGTCCAGCTCACAGGTCAGCACATCCCAAATCTCTCTTTTCATTCATTCACGGGGTGTGGGCATCGGGGAGTAGCCCGCTATTGGTTGCCCATCTCTAATTGCCCAGAGGGCAGTTCAGAGTCCCCCACATTACTGTGGGTCTGGAGTCACGTGTAGGCCAGACCAGGTAAGGATTGCAGTTTCCATCCCTAAAGGACATTAGTGAACCAGATGGGTTTCTTCCCTCCCTCCTCCTTAAATGTTCTTCATGAGACTCTTAATTCCAGATTATTACTGAACTCAAATTCCACCATCTGCCGTGGCGGGATTCGAGCGCAGGTCCTCGGGACATTATCTGTGTCTCTGGTTAATAGATAATATGTTGCATTTAATCATGGTAACACCACAAGGCCATTTCCTTTCTGTTAGAGTTAACAATCTCTCTCCCTCTTGCTGCCAGCAAAGCGAAAGCAGCTGGTCATTGACTTCAGGAAGCGGAGCATCTGTATCGATGGTGCTGAGGTGGAGATGGTCGAGAGCTTCAAGTTCCTGTAAATAACTATTACTAACTGTCTGTCCTGCCCCACCCACATTGACATTACGGTCAAGAAAGTACAACAAGCCTCTACTTCCACAGGAGGCTAAGGAAATTCGGCGTGTCCACAAGGACTCTGACCAATTTTTATAGATGCACCGGAGAAATACACCGTACGGTTTGGGACGGCAACAGTTCTGCCCAGGCTGTGAGAAACTGCGGAGAGGTGCGAGCACCGCCCAGTCCCTCACACAAACCAACCTTCCACCGACTGGCTCCGTCTCTACCTCCCACTATCTCGGGACAGCAGCCAACATCATCTAAGACCCCTCCCACCCCAGTTACACTCTCTTCCACCCTCATGCATCAGGCAGAAGTTACAACAGTTTGAAAACACTTCCAAACAGATTGAAGGACAGCTTCTTCCCTGCTGTTTTCAGATTTACGAATGGACCTCTCATCTGTTAGAGTTATCAGTGTAAACTGTATTTTGTATTCTGTTCCATGACCCTGGTCGAACACTGAACAGCACTGCACAGGAACAGGCCCTTCAGCCCACCATGTGGTGCTGAACATGATGCTAAAAATGCTCCGCACTGTGTTCTCTCTGATTCCAGCATCAGCAGCTCTTACTGTCTCTGAGTGAGACAAATTAAACTGATCCCTTCTGCCTGCCCTAGTCCCATCTGTCCATCTCTTGCACATTCATGTTCTTATCTAAAATCCCTTTCGATGCCCCTATTGCACCTGCCTCCAACATTACCCCTGGTAGCACGTTCCAGACTCCTACCAAACTCTGGGCAAGAAACTTGCTCCTCACGTCTCCTTCGAGCTTTCCCCCTCTCATCTTAAATGCTTGCCCCTTATTATCGAACATTTCAACTCTGGGGAAAAGATTCTGACCATCAACCCTATCTATGCATCTCATAGTTTTATAGACGCCTCTTGGGTCTCCCCTCAGCCTCCACCATTCCAGAGAAACATCCTGAGATTTTCTAGCCTCTCCTTAAAGCTCATCTTCTCGAGGACAGGCAGCATCTTCTACACCCTTTGAAAATCCTCCACATCCTCCCTGTAATGTGGCGACACCATAAATGTGGCTTCACCAAAGTCCGATAAATATGCAACATGCCATCCTGACTCTTGCACCCAATTCCCCAACCAATCAAGGTGAGCATGCTAGAGCCGTCTTTACCACCCAATCCACTTGTGTGGCCACTTTCGGGGGGCTATGGACTTAAACCCCAAGATCACTCTATACATCAATATTGATCAGGGTCCTGCCATTAGCTGCAATACCTTTCCTTAACATGTGATCTCCCAAAGTGCAGTGCCTCACGCTTTCCCCTCTTAAACTCCGTCTTCCATTTCTCCGGCCACATCCACATTTGATCCATATCCTACTGTATCCTTTGACAACATTTCACACTATCCGCAACTCCACTGATCCTTGTGTGTTTAGCAAACTCACTAACCCACCCAGCTACGTTTTCATCCAAGCCGTTTATACATTTCACAAACGGTAGAGGTCCTGGTATGGATCCCTGCGGAACACCACTAGTCACGGAGCAGAAAAATCCACCCTCCCACCGCTAGCCTCAGTCTTCTATGGGCAAGCCCATTCTGAATCCACGTGGCCAAGTCTCCGTGGATCCCATGCGTCCTAATCTCCTGGGTGAGCCTACCGTGAGGGACCTTGGCGAAAGCCTTAATAAAATTAATGTAATCAACATCCACTGCTCTACCCTCATCGATCAGTTTCGTCAGCTCCTCGAAAAATTCGATCAAGTTATTAAGACATGACCTGCCCTGCACAAAGCCATGCTGACCCTCCCTAATTGGGCCATGCTTTTCCAACTACACTTCAACCCTATCCCTAGGAATTCTCTCCAATAGCTTCCCAACCACTGATGTGAGACACCCACCAATTTATAGCTTCCTGGATTATCCCTATTTCTCTTCTTGAACCACACTAGCTACTGGCTATCCTCCCAGACCCCCAGTTCTGAGCGAGGATGAAAAGATCTTGGTCAAGGCCCCAGTAACCTCCTCTCTCACCTCTCTAAAAACCTGGGGCAGATACCATTGGGCCCTGGGGACTTTCCCACCTTAACACTCTTCAAGAGACTCAACACCAAATGCCCAAACATGTTAGCATGCTCCACACAAATCCCACTATCCCCCATACCGTTCTACTGGGTGAATACTGATGCAAGGCACTCATTTAGAATCTCGCCCAGATCCTCTGCCCCCAAGTACAAGTTCCTTCTTTTATCCTTGAGTGGCCCTCCCTAGTTATCCACTTGATTTTAACATATGTTTAAGAATGCCTTGGGATTCTCTTTAACCATACTTGCCAAAGTCATTTCATGGACCCCCTCTTGCTCCCCAGGTCACCCCTCAGCCCCTGACGCCCCAGTGAAAATAGCCCCAGCCTATTCAGCCTCTCCCTGTAGCTCAAACCCTCACACCCCGGCAACATCCTTGTAAATCTTTTCTGAGTCCTTTCAAGTTTCACAACATCCTTCCTGTAGCAGGGAGACCAGGATTGAATGCAGTATTCCAATAGTGGCCCTGACCAATGTGCTGGTTGAGGAAGGGTCACCAGGCCTGAAACATTAACTCTGATTTTTCTTCACAGATGCTGCCAGACCTGCTGAGCTTTTCCAGCAACTTCTGTTTCTGTTCCTGCCTGGGAAACAAGACCTCCCAAGTCCATACTCAATGCACTGACCAAATGAGTAAAAATTCTTCGAGCTGTGTGAGCTCAATTGGAACTGAAAGGAGAAGTTCCCTCAGCTCTGTCCCCATTACTGACTCCCCGGACAGGGACAACAAGGGGTTAGAAGAGAGAGAAAAAGATTCGTTAGCACTGAGAATAAGGTTCCCCTCACACTGACCCCATCACACACATCTGGGTCTGGGACAGCACAGGGTTAAATTAAGAGTTCCATTGTTCTTTCAGTTAGACAGAAGCGATAGGGGAGTCAACAGTATTACTGCTGGACTGTTAACCCGGAGACCTAGGTAATGTTCTGGGGCCCTGGGTTCAAATTCCACCGCAGCAGATGGTGGAATTTGTATTCAATAAATACCTGGAATTAAGGGTCGAATGGGAAAGAAACTTAGAAAATTGAGATGTCATTGTCCATGTGATGATACACTCCATCACTGTGCCCAGGGATCTTGAAAGGCCCCTATTGATCCACTGGGTGCCGGACTTCCAGGGAGAGCTGAGGGCGGACATAGCCATGGAAGACAGGGAATATCAGGACTCTCTGTGGCCCTCTGCTTGGACCTGTACGTGCCCATCTTATCCAGGCCCAGGAGCAGAGCCACGAGAATTACCCATCTACCCCTGCAGTCTGTAAGGACTTGACGCTGCGTCGCGCTTGTTTCACTGAGGGCAGGAAGAGACCCTTCGGCCCCCTCAAGCCTGTTCCCGTCAGTCTGTGTGCAACTAGAACCCCTGTTCTCTCTTCCCTAGATCCCCCAACACCTTCTGGGAACGGACCCATCAATCCACCAATCATCTTCAAGTGGTGTTTGCAGAATGGAGTTCAAATCTTCTCCCTGCCCCTCCCCACACCCTCGTCTGTCACCGTGTTACAATTTCACCCTTGGGAAGGCTGACCCTAATTCTGAGACTGTTCCCCCCCATTCCTTTGGGAAAATGTCTCTCCGACGATCCCAGCTCTTTCCCTGATAATTGGCTACAGGGAGTTGGTCAAGCCTCCCCTTCCCCAGCTTCTGAATTCCAAGGAGCACAACCTAGTTTGTATTATCTTGACCTTAAAAAGGATCGTTTTAATCTGCACTGCCCTTCATTACCCAGCCATCTTCAGCACTATCAGGTACAGCCATTCGGCCCATCTGCTCCACCATTTGATCATGGCTGATGTGTTCCTCAACCCCATTCTCCTGCCATCTTCCCATAACCCTTGGCCCCACCTTTCCAATCAGGAACCTCTCTATCTCTCTCTTAAAGATGCTCAATGCTTTCACCCCCACAGCTCCCTGCGGCAGTGTGTTCCACAGATTCCCCACCCTCTGCCTGAAGAAATTCTTCGTCATCTCAGTCTGTCCCTGTGCTCTGAGACTGTGGCCTCAGCTCCTAGTCTCTCCTTGTAAATGGAAAACCCTCTCCCTGTCTGCTCCATCCAGACCCCTCAGTATTCTATAAGTTTCAATCAGATCCCCCCATCATCCTTCTAAACTCCATCGAGTATAGACCCAGACCTATCCTCATATGACACACCCTTCATCCCCGGGATCATTCCTGTAAACCACCTCTGACCTACCCCTCCAAGGCCAGTATGTCCTTCCTTAGATACGGGGCCCAAAACTGCTCACAGTATTCCAAACGCCGGTCTGACCAGAGCCTTGCACAACCTCAGCAGTACATACTCTGCTCCTGTGTTCTAGCCCTCTCGGAATGAATGCTAACATCGCATTTACCTTCCAAACTGCTGACTGAACCTCCACTCTTTGTAGCTTTCTCATGGATTTACTAATCTGCCTGATCCCTTAAGTCAGATCCAAGTGGATCTGCCAACTCAGAGTCTGGAACAATGATGGCACCAGGGTTTGAAAAGTGCCTGGTTTAACAAACGCTCACAGAATCTCATGACCCTGCACCAGGTCATCTGGCTGAAGAAAGGCATGCGCCTGATAGTCAGCTGAATGGGGAAGAGAATCCTGGCTGGCCTTTCATCAGAATATCTCGGAGCACCACCAGAAATTAACGATACCCTTTGGTGAATTGCATTTTCGAGCATGGCATGGGGGTGGGGCATCGACCAATCTGCACACAGCAGAATCCCGGGCGCAGCAGCGCCAGGAGGGGGGGCACCCAGCCACAGCTCAGGAGGTCAAGGCTGGGCAGGTACTCAGGGCCACCGGCGATCCAGTGCCACCGGAGGTGCCAGCACCTTTGTGCGCAGCCACAAGACACCCATGGGCCCACCGCTCCGTCTCCGTGCCCAAGCCCCAGCCTGCAGCTTGGCAAAGCAGGGCTCATTCTCCCTACAAGCAGAAACTGAAGCATGAAGGGGCACAGTGGGCAACGGTACGTTGCCACCAGCTGAGCTCAACGCAGCTTATGCCAGCTTTGAACAGAAGGATAGCGATTCAATGTCATCACTGGACCATTAATCCAGAGACCCAGGTAATGGTCTGGGGGTGCTGGGTTCGAATCCCGCCCTGGCAGATGGTGCAATTTGAATTCAATAAATATCTGGGATTAAGAGTCTAATGATGACTGTGAATCCATCGTCAATTGTAGGGAAAACTCATCCGGTTCACTAATGTCCTGGTTTGGCCTACATGTGACTCCAGACCCACTGCAATGTGGTTGACTCTGACCTGCCCTCTGGACAATTAGGAGATGGGCAATAAATGCTGGGCCCGGCCAGCGACGCCCTCGTTCTCCCTGAATGAATAGAGGAACAGCTTCAGATGCCCCTGCACCCAGTTGCCAAGCACCATTGCAGATATTAGATCAGCCTTCCGAAGGGTGAACCCATAGAAAACCGTAGGCCCCGGGTGGGGTCCTTGGGGGTGCTGGTGGGAGAATTCACAGACATCTTCAACCTCTCCTTACTATGATCTGAAGCCCACGTACACTTGAAGTCAACCTCCACCGCCCCAGTGCCAAAGAAAAGTCATGCAGCATTCTTCAATGGCTACCGCCCTTTGGCTGTAACATCTGAAACTATGAAGTGCTTTGTGAGGTTAGTCGCGGCTCACACCGGCTCCAGCCTCCCAGATTGCCCTGGTCCCTCGCAATTCGTCTACCGACGGAACTGGTCTGAGGCAGATGCCATCTCCCTGGGCCTACGCTCATCCCTCGGACATTTGGCCAACCACATTAACCTCCTAGTTGTTGACTACAGCTCTACCTTTAACACCATCATTGCAAAGAAACTCATTTCTAAGGTGTGCGACCCAGGCCTCTGCTCTCCCCCCAACTCCCTCCGCTGCTGGGCTCTCGACTTCCTGACTATCAATAAGAAGATACCTCTTCCATGATGCTCCTCATCACTTGTCCCCCTACAAGGCTGTGTACCCAGCACCACCACCACTCCCCCGCCCTCCCCAAACACACTCCTTATACACACAGAACGTGCAAACGTTTGACAAATTTACGGGCAGTTTCTGCCCCACTGTTGTCAGAATTATGGACAGAGCTCTCCCATGTTCAAGGTGTTCTTTCTCTGTAGGTGTAACACTATGCTCGACATTCTGTTCCATCACCCTGATCCACATGAGTAAGGTACAATTTGTCTGGATAGTGCACAAAACAATACTTTTCACTGTATGTCAGCACACGTGACAACAATAAATCAAACCAAACCAGGCCAATATTCCTGGGATGGAGGTTCGAATCCCAGTATGGCCAATGACATTGGATTAAAACTTTATTACTGACCGTGGTTAGAATTCCATCTGGTTCACTAATGCCCATTAGCGAGGGCAGTCGGCTTTCCTGACATGGACTGGCCTATATGTGACTCCAGACCCAGAGCAATGAGCCTTGCTGCCCCCTTGAAATGGGGTGGGAGTGATACTCAGCTCAGCTTAGCAATGCTCACTTCAAACAAATTTAAAACAAAAGAGATCTTACAAATTCAAGTCTCCCCGGATAACGGCCGCGACCGTTACTTTTGTGGACAATCTGATCGGGCTTCCCGACGGTCGCCCTGCTACAGGAAGGATGTTATTAAATTGGAAAGGGTTCTAAAAAGATGTTACTGAGGCTGGACGGTTTGGGTTATAAGGTGGGTCTGCAACTTTTTGTTTCCCTTGAGAGTCAGAGGCTGAGGGGGGACCTTATCGAGGTTTATAAAGCCATGAGGGGCATGGATAGGGTGAGTAGACAAGGTCTCACCCCTCAGAGCAGTGGAATCCAAAACTAGAGGGGCATAGGTTTAAGGTGAGAGGGGAAAGATTTAAAAGGGACCTGAGGGGTAACTTTTTCACACAGAGGGTGGTGCGTGTGTGGAATGAGCTGCCAGAGGAAGTGGTGGGGGCTGGTACAGTTACAGCATTTAAAAGGCATCTGGATGGGGACATGGACAGGAAGGGATGGGGACATGGACAGGAAGGGTTTAGAGGGATATGGGCCAAATGCTGGCAAATGGAACTAATTGAAGTTAGGACATCTGGTCGGCATGGACAGGTTGGGCCGAAGGGTCTGTTTCCATACTGTATAACTCTAAGCCATCCTGCAGCATTGAATGAACTAAGCTGAGGTCTAGTGGGCAACCGGCTTTCGAACAGGAACTGCAAATCGAAATAGCTAAAATATACTGCCGGCTCCACTCCATTTCTAAATTCCCTCACACGGGTCTCCGTTTAAAGCCAGCTTCTAAACCGAGTTAGATCATCCCCAGTTTTTAGTGCAATGTTTTCACATTGTCGATGTTTTGCATTTGTCATTCTCTGCTCGTTGATCCTGCGATGGTTGCTGCTCTCGGGTCAAGGCGAGCTGTCGTTGACGGGAGAAGTATTAACGTAGTCTGTGAATTTCAGCGTCCATGCAAGGCTAGGCTGGACTCCCAGCGATTAGCTTATCAAGTAATCTGGCTCATCCTTGCGCGTGTTCATAATATATAGCGTACTCAACCCAACACAACCCAAAGCAAAATGTCGACTGTTAGATGTTCTATAACTGGACAGTATTTACTGAATAACCCAGATTTCACTCACAAGGAATCTCAGACAATCAGTTCAGCATCGCTCTCATACTTAATGCTGCCCTCATGCACAGGGAATTGGCGAGTCTGTAGTTCCTCATTGGCTCCTCCATGGCAACAGCTGGGCCAATCAAAGATCGCTCATTCCCCTTTCTGGCATAAGTGATGGCGCTTGTTCGAGATTTGGCATTCTTGCGTTGTTGTCCTGATGAGCGCAAGAAGCAACATTCAAAATCGCCTCACCTTCCAGTCACATTCAGCAGGAAACATTTCTCTGCTGATATTTTAGAGAATGCAGCGAACCTGACCACCCCGGCTCAAAACAGGACCGATGCAAAAAAACGCAGGCAGCTATGGGCCAGCTAGCCAACGTTTCTCATTGGACAAGCACTGGAATCAATTATTAAGGAAATAATTTCAGGACGTTTGGAAAGCCCAAATCTAATGAAGTTGAGTCAACATGGTTTCATGAAAGGGAGATTGTGTTATGTGAGGAAGTCTCAACCAACATGGACAGAGGGGTAGAGGTTGTATTGGAGAACAGAGAGACCGAGGGGCTCAGGGACATAATTCTTTGAAGTTTGCAACCCAGGGTGGTTACAAAGCTATTTGGCACATTTTCACTCATCGCTCAGAGGACTCAGTGGGGAGGTGGGATATCGTGTTGATGTTGTATCAGGGGCCTCTTCAAGACCAGTGTCTAGCTCTGGTCGCTCTGTTACAGAAAGGACATTATTAAACAAGAGGGGGTTCGGAAGGGATTTACCAGGATGTTGCCAGGACTGCAGGGTTTGAGTTACAAAGAAAGGCTAGGTAGGGTGGGATATTTTTCACTGGAGTCGAGGAGGCTGCGAGGCAACCAGACAGAAGTTTATAACATAGTGAGGCGTATAGATGGGGCTAAAGGTAGTTATTTTCCCCCTAGGACGGGGAATTTCAAGACTAAGAATCAGAATCCCTACAGTGTGGAAACAGGCCCTTCGGCCCAACAAGAACACATTGACCCTCAAAGCATCTCACCCAGACCCATCCCCCGATAGCCCACCCTAATCCACACATCCCTGGGCACTACGGGACAATTTCCCACGGCCAATTCCACCCTAACCCCCACATCCCTGGGCACTACGGGACAATTTAGCACGGCCAATCCACCCTAACCTGCATATCCCTGGGCACTATGGGACAATTTCCCACGGCCAATTCCACCCTAACCCCCACATCCCTGGGCACTACGGGACAATTTAGCACGGCCAATCCACCCTAACCTGCACATCCCTGGGCACTACGGGACAATTTAGCATGGCCAACCCACCCTAACCCACACATCCCTGGGCACTACGGGACAATTTAGCACGGCCAACCCACCCTAACCCGCACATCCCTGGGCACTACGGGACAATTTAGCACGGCCAACCCACCCTAACCCGCACATCCCTGGGCACTACGGGACAATTTAGCACGGCCAATCCACCCTAACCCGCACATCCCTGGGCACTACAGGACAATTTAGCACGGCCAACCCACCCTAACTCACACATCCCTGGGCACTACGGGACAATTTAGCACGGACAACCCACCCTAACCCGCACATCCCTGGGCACTATGGGACAATTTAGCACGGCCAACCCACCCTAACCCGCACATACCTGGGCACTACGGGACAATTTAGCACGGCCGAACTCACCCTAACTTAAGATCCCATGGGTTGGGTAGTAGTATATTGGCATGAATAGGGAGTTGGCTCACGGGCAAAGAAGGACGAGTGGCAATAAGTCGCAGGTTAGCGGTCTGGGGCCCAGGGGGGTCAGTGCTGTTTACAATACCCATCAGTGAGTTGGAGGTGGGAAGGGAATGTGCTGAGGGGAGATTTATACAATGGGTAATAGTGAGGTTGTGAGAGGAGCACACGAGCTAGAGGGGGAGACATTGACAGGTTAAGGAAGGGGGGCAAAACATGTTGGCGAATGGAACACAGGGTGGGAAAATGCAAGCTTGTTCCTTTCGGAAGGGAGATCGGAGTTTTATTGTTGGGGAATCGAGCGGGGATGTGGAAAAGGCAGGAAAGTGGTTCCATCAAATGGTGTAGCAGGCTCGAGGGGCCGAATGTCCTCTTGCTGTTGCTATTTCCCATGGTCCTGTGGTTTTAAGAGGAGTGCAGACCTTCTGAGTGTCCTTGGTTTAAATTTATCCCTCGATTAGTCTCACTTAATGAGATTATCACATCATCATCCCTCAGCCAGCACAGTGCAGTGTCTCCCCCAACAGGGACTGGCCCTCGGAAAAGTTCTCTGCCGGCTGCCAAATGCTTTGGGATGCCCTGTGGTGATGAAAGGCGCTACAGAAATGTAAGTCTGGCTTTGTTAGACTTCGATGCCCTTTATCACCTTTCAGCTTTCCAGCCCCCATGCAGACCCCCCTCAACCCTGTGATTCGGATGGCCAGCTGTCTACAGGTGAGGCCTCACTTCCCAGGACAAGGAGAGGGAACTTGCATTTGCTTAGCACCTGTTACCATCCCAGGCCATTCAACAGAGCCTTCCCTCTTCTCATTCGTTCCTGTTTAGTTTCCCCGGGGGTTTTAATGGCGATTTCTGTCCTGTTGTGTGACCACAGCCTTCATGCAGTTGTTGGCTCCCCTTTTAATACACTCGTGATGACTTCATTCCTAACCCTATCGCAGCCTCCTTCCCCTCCTTCAAACCTCACTGCGGGGGTACAAGGCAGTACAATTGTATGTGTGCCTGTCAGTGAGTGTGAGTGTGTGTGTGTGTGAGTGTGTGAGTGTGAGTGAGTGAGTTTGTGTGTGTGTGTATGAGTGAGTGTGTGAGAGAGAGAAAGAGTGTGTGTGTGTGAGTGTGTGTGTGAGTGTGTGTGTATGTGAGAAGGAGAGTGTGTGTGTGTATGAGTGAGTGTGAGAGTGTGTATGAGTGTGTCTGTGAGTGTGTTTGAGTGTGTGAGAGTGTGCGTGTGAGATGTGTGTGTGTGAGAGAGTGCATGTGTGTGTGTGAGATGGAGAGTGCGTGTGTGTGTGTGTGTGAGATGGAGAGTGCGTGTGTGTGTGTGTGTGTGTGTGTGTGTGTGTCTGTGTGTGAGATGGAGAGTGCATGTGTGTGTGTGTGTGTGAGAGAGAGTGTGTGTGTTTGTGAGAGAGTGCATGTGTGTGTGTGCGAGAGAGAGAGTGTGTGTGTGTGTGTGTGTGTGTGTGTGTGTGAGATGGAGAGTGCGTGTGTGTGTGCGTCTTTGCGTGTGTGAGTGAGTGTGAGAGTGTGTGTGTGATCCGTGGGGTTCGTTGAGACACATTCTGTGATGAGGAATGTGAGCCTGTCCATGGCAGTGCTGTGCTGAATATCTGCACAGTCGGCCTGACAGATGAACGTGGAAGGAGAGCAGCAGGAACGGTAATTGCTGTGTCGGTGGGATTTCTGGGCTCCAGACCAGTGTCGATTGCATTATGATATGATTTGTCATTGTCACATTGAGTGTTGGAGTTGGGACGTCATGTTGAGGTTGTACAGGACGTTGGTGAGGCCCCTTCTGGAGCACTGTGTCCAGTTCTAGTCGCCCTGTTATAGGAAGGATATTGTTAAACTGGAGAGGGTTCAGAAGGGATTTACCAGGATGTTGCCGGGTATGAGGTACCTGGGTCTGAGCTAGAGGGAGAGGCTGCGACTTTTTTCAATGGAGCGTTGGAGGCTGAGGAGTGACCTTATAGAGGTTTATAAAACCATGAGGGGCATGGATAGAGTGAATAGTCAAGGTGTCTTTTCCCCAGAGTGGGGGGCATTTCAAGACTAGGGGCATATTTTTAAGCTGAGAGGAGAAAGATTTTAAATGGGGTTTTGTTACACAGAGGGTGGTTGGTGTGTGGAATGAACTTCCAGATGGCGAGGTGGGTGTGGGTACAGTTACAACATTTAAAACACATTTGGATTAGTTCATGAACAGGAAAGGTTTGGAGGGACAGGGGCCAGGAGCGGGTGGGTGGGACTAGTTTAGTTTGGGATTGTGGTCGGCACAGTCAGGCTGGGCTGAAGGGTCTGTTTCGGTGCTGCAGGACTCTATGACTGTAGGTACAGTGAAAAGTTCTCTTGTGTGTGCAATACAGGCAGATCATACTGTACAAAGTACATTAGGGTAGTGGAACAGAGCGAGGAATACAATGTTCCAGCTGCAGAGAAGGTGCGCAAACAGCGAGCCCAACATTAAATTAGAAATTTGCGAGGTCCTTTCGGAATTCTGATAAGAGCGGGGTAGAAGCTGTTCTTGAGTTTGTTGGTCTGTGTGTGAAAGGTCCTGTATCTTCTGGAGGAGGTTGGAAGAGATTATGACCAGGGTTGGGGGCGGGGGAGGCCTCTGATGATGTTTGCTGCCTTCCCAAAGCAGTGGGAAGTCTAGACAGAGAAAGATTTCTGCTGAAGGGTCTAGGCACGAAACGTCAGCCTTCCTGCCCCTCTGGTGCTGCTTGGCCTGCTGTGTCCATCCAGCTCCGCACCTCGTTCTCGAAGAAACAGTTGGACAGGTCATTGAGTGGAAAGGGGCCAGTTTCAGGAACGAGCAGAAGAGTTTATTTAGCATGAGGTGGGGAAGATCTTACAGAAACATGTAAAATTGTGAAGGGGATACACAAGATGGCACCAGGGTGTTTCCAATGAGGGGCTGAGACCAGAACTCGGGGAGTGGTGGGGTGCGGCCGGTGGGGGGAGCGTGTGGCGGGGGCGCATAGCCTCAAAATAAGTGGAGGGCAGATTTAGGACTGAGCTGAGGAGGAAGCTCTTCACCCAAAGGGATTGTGAATTATTTCCCCAGCGAAACAGTTGAGGCTTCCTCGAGGAATATTTTTTTCGGCAAAGATAGCTAGATTGTTGAACAGTGAAGGAATTAAGGGTTATGGTGAGCAGAAGGGTATGTGAAGCAGTCCTTGAAAAGATGATCAAGCATAGACTGATGGCAGAGGTTATGTGTGTGGAATGTGAGCCTTGTGAGAGGGCCTTGTTTATTTTATTGGAAATGGCCTTCGTCAGTAATACAGAATAATGCTGACAGGTATTTACAGTTTAAAACTAAAAAGGCATCTTTTCATTTGCTTTTCTGTTGACACCTGTGATAGAGTCATGCAGATCCTTCGGCCCAACTCTTCCATGCTAACCCAGATTTCCTAAATTAATCGAGTCCCATTTGCCAGCGTTTGGCACATATCCCTCTAAACCCTTCCTGTCCATGTCCCCATCCAGATGCCTTTTAAATGCTGTAACTGTACCAGCCCCCACCACTTCCTCTGGCAGCTCATTCCACACACACACTGCCCTCTGCAGGAAAAAGTTACCCTCAGGGCCCTTTTAAATCTTTCCCTTCTCACCTCAAACCTGTGCCCCTCTAGTTTTGGACCCCCCTACCCTGGGGAAAAGACCATACTTACTCACCCTATTCATGCCCCTCATGGTTTTATAAACCTCTATAAGGTCCCCCCTCAGCCTCTGACACTCCAGGGAAAATAGCCCCAGCCTATTCAGCCTCTCCCTGTAGCTCAAACCCTCCAACCCCAGCAACATCCTTGTAAATCTTTTCTGAATCCTTTCAAGTCTCACAACATCCTTCCTGTAGCAGGGAGACCAGGAGTGAACGCAATATTCCAATAGTGGCCCTGACCAATGTCCTGTACAGCTGCAACATGACCCTCCCAACTCCTACACTCAACGTACTGACCAACAAAGGGGAGCGTCCCAAACACCTTCCTCACCGCCCTGTCTACCTGCGGCTCCACTTTCAAGGAACTATGTACCTGCCCCACCAGGGTCTCTCAGTGCAACAAGACTCTACAGGGCCCTAACATTAGCCATGTATGCCCTCAGCTGGCTTGTCTCACCAAAACGCAACACTTTGCATTTATTTGCATTAAACTCCATCTGCCACTCATCACCCCTTTTGGCCCAGTTGGTCAGAATCCCCTTCTGGAGTGAGATAATCCTCCTTGCTGCCCACTGTACCACCAATTGTAGTATAGTCTACCAACTGACTGGCCGAGCCTTCCAAATTCGCATCTCAATCACTTACAGGAAAGACAGACAAAACTGGGCTCAGCAGGCAAATGAACAGCAAGCCATTTGGAGATATAATAGATGAGAAGTTAGTGGACTTGAGTTCCCAGAGAGAGAGGGAGAGAGGGGGAGAGTGAGGTGGAAGGAGAGAGTGAGAGAGAGGGAGAGAGGAGCTGGGGGAGAGAGAGGGGTAGAGAGATAGAGAAAGTGGGAGCAAGAGAGAGAGGGAGAGAGATGGGGGCACAGAGAGGGAGGGAGTGAGAGAGGAAGAGAGGGGGGAGAGAGTGGGGGGAGAGAGACAGAGGGAGAAGGTGAGAGGGAGAGAGAGAGTGAGGTGGGGAGAGAGAGAGGGAGGGGAGAGAGAGAGGGTGGGGAGGGGGCAAGAGAGAGAGACAGAAAGAATGAGGGACAGAGAGAGAGAGAGTGAGGGGAGAGAGAGAGAGGGAGAGAGAGAGTGAGGGGGGAGAGAGAGAGTGAGGGGAGAGAGAGAGGGTGGGGAGGGGGCAAGACAGAGAGACAGAAAGAATGAGGGACAGAGAGAGAGAGTGAGGGGAGAGAGAGAGGGAGAGAGAGAGGGAGACACAGGGGAGAGAGAGAGGGAGGGAGAGAGAGGTGGAGGGAGGTAAGAGAGAGAGGGAAAGAATGAGGGAGAGAGTGAGAGAGAGAGAAGGAGAGAGGGAGGGAGAGAGAGAGAGAGAGAGAGAGAGACAGACAGAGAGGGTAAATGGAGTCCAAAAGCAGGTTCATTCACACAGAAGGGGCCAACATGCAGTGATTAATCCGTCGAGTATCCAGGGCTGGAGAAAACTCCAGAGCTGCCTGGAAAGAGAGCTGGTTGTGGAGGTGCTGGAGAGGAAGCTATGGTATAAAGCCAGTCAGTCAAGGAGCACGGGTTCAGGAGTAAGTGAGCTAAGTTAGCAGTTTGCTTAAGGGTGTTGCACAGAGGCACACGCTAAAGAAAATGGAATAGAATTAACGCGGAATTAATTGCCAAAAAGAAATGAATTATAGCTGAGCCAGTGGACCAGAAGCAGCAATGTGGACTGACCACAGGAGTGACCATTCACTGAGGTTTGGGGCATCTACAATAAGTTGAACTTTGCATTCTCAAATCAATGAAGCGGCTGTGGGAGACACTTCACGTTTGACATACATTTACCAAACGTACACGATCTTCTCTCAGAAATACAATGCAAGCCGCCCATGAATGTGGTCAGGGACGGCTCTCCACGGTTGAAACAGAAAGAAATTCTGAAATATTTGTGGTCCATCAAGCCAGATTTTACGCTGGGGTGTGATTTCTCTGGGGTTACCATTGGCTGGGACCTGAGCAAAGGGGAGCTATTTCGGCGGCTTGTGCTTGGTCGTAATACCTCGATCTCAAACTGCGCCCGGCTACAAGGTACTTTGAGATGCCCTGAGGATGTGAAAGGTGGTACAGAAATGCAAATCTTTCTTCTACATCGATAGGGTGTGGAAACAATATCTCGATATACTGGCTTCTTTTATTTAGTTAGTGCCATGTGTATTTTATGATGAAATGTATTGGGAAGTGTTGTGTATTAGAATGACATGTCACATTGATGCAAACTGTCAATGCGGCACAGTGGCTCAGTGGTTAGCACTGTAGCCTCTTAGCGCCAGGGACCCGGGTTCCATCCCACCCTCGGGCGACTGTGTGTGAGGAGTTTACACATTCTCCCTGTGTCTGCGTGGGTTTCCTCCGGGTGCTCCGGTTTCCTCCCACAGGCCAAAGATGTGTGGGTTATGGTGGATTGGCCATGCTAAATTGCCCAGAGTGTTCAGGGAGGTGTAGAGTAGCTGGGTGAAAGGGGGATGCGTCTGGGTGGATGCACCGAGGGTCGGTGTGGACTTGTTGGGCTGAAGGGCCTATTTCCACATTGTAGGCATTCTAGTTCTAAATGCTGCTATTGATGCAGATATTTACAGCCCATCCTGCTCTCCCTTCCTAAATAACACAATGGCTTCATACTGTTATTCTTGGTTTAAGTTGAAACATAAATCAATTTGCAAGACAGTGGAAAACAGTTTCTCACAGAAGTTAATTGGGAGGCACAAAAATTGTATGGAGGGGTTAAAATTGTTTCAGAAATAGTTGGAACTGCAGATGCTGCAGAATCAGAGATAACAAGGTGTGGAGCTGGATGAACACAGCAGGCCAAGCAGCATCAGAGGAGCAGGAAAGCTGACGTTTCGGGCCTAGACCCTTCTTCAGAAATGGGGGAGGGGAAGGGGGTTCTGAAGAAGGGCCTAGGCCTGAAACGCCAGACTTCCCGCTCCTCTGATGCTGCTCGGCCTGCTGTGTTCCTCCAGCTCCACACCTTGCTACCTCCCTTTATGGAGGGGATAGTTACAACACACAGCAACACTGGTCTAAACAGAAGGAATTACATTTCCGTAGCACCTTAATCCCGTAATCTTAGGATAGGCCCAAAAGCCTTTGACAAGGCTCCACAAGGTAGACTCATTAGTAAAGTTAGATCAAATGGGGCTCAGGGTGAGCTTGGCCAATTGGGTACAAAATTGGCTTCACAGCAGGAGACAGAGGGTGATGGTGTACAGTTTTTGCTCAGTCCGTGACCACAGGGATCGGAGCTGTGTCCACGTTACTTTACCATTTGTAGAAATGATTTGAATGAAACTATAGGAGGCACGGTTAAAAAGTTCGCCGATGACTGCAAAGTTGCTGATATAGTGGACGGTGCGGAAGGTTAGCTAAGATTGCAAAGAGATCTTGATCAATTAGGTCAGTGAGCGGAGGAGTGGCAGATGGACGTTAATTTGGATAAATGCAAGGTATTGCATTTTGCTAAAGCAAACAAGGACAGGACTTATACAATTAATGATAGAGCTTTGGGTAGAGCAGAGAGACCTAGGTGTACAGGTACATAATTCTTTGAAGTTTGCGTCATATATAGACAGGAGGGTTAAGAAAGCATTTCGTCTTCATTGCTCAGACCTTTGAGTTTAGGAATTGGGACGTCATGTTGAGGTTGTACAAGAATTTGGTGAGGTCTGTTCTGGTGCACTGTGTCCAGTTTTGGTCAATATTATTAAACTGGAGAGGGTTCAGTAGAGATTTACCAGGATGTTGCTGGGAATGGAGGGTTTGAGTTACAGGGAGAGGCTGGGACATTTTTCCCTGGAGCATAGGAGGCTGACAGGAGACCTTATAGAGGGTTATAAAACCATGAGGAGTAGAGATAAGGTGTATTTTCCCAACAGTGGGAGGATTTCAAGACTAGGGAGCACAGTTTTAAGGTGAGAGGAGAGAGATTTTAAAAGGATATGAGGAGCAACTTTTTTACACAGAGGGTGGTGTGTGTGGAATAAACCTCCAGAGGAAGTGGTGGACGTGGGTACAGTTACAACATTTAAAAGACATTTGGATAAGTACATGAACGGGAAAGGTTTGGAGGGATATGGACCAGGAACAGGAAGATGGGGGCTAGTTTAGTTTGGGATCATAGCCAGCATGGGCTGGTTGGGCCGAAGTGTCTTTTTCCATGCTGCAGGGCTCTACGGCTCTATAAGAAGCCACACACTGAAGTGGGTAATGTGGGAAAGCCCGTAGCTAAAATGCGGGCACTTTGCGAACTGTATATTCTGCAAGCAATAATCTACTGTTGGGGTAGAAAA
Source organism: Stegostoma tigrinum (assembly GCF_030684315.1). Lineage (NCBI taxonomy): Eukaryota > Metazoa > Chordata > Chondrichthyes > Orectolobiformes > Stegostomatidae > Stegostoma > Stegostoma tigrinum. Next base: position 4,196,274 of record NC_081398.1, read on the forward strand.
TGCATTGAGGCAAAACTTCACACACATCAGGACAATCTTCAAGCAATCCCAGTGCAAAGGGAAAACAACATTTGAACAGCACAAGGGCAAAGTGCTGACTGGTTGGCAGAGATGCTGTGAAGGGCGCCACACCAGCTATAAGATGACTGACAGTTAACCTCCAAGACAGCAAGGTGTAGAGCTGGATGAACACAGCAGGCCAAGCAGCATCAGAGGAGCAGGAAGGCTGACGTTTTGGGCCTATGCACTTCTTCAGGTCCAGGCCCGAAACGTCAGCCTTCCTGCTCCTCTGATGCTGCTCGACCTGCTGTGTCCATCCAGCTCCACACCTTTTTATCACCTTAAGGTTGACTGCCTCTATAGCCTGGTGAAGATTGTCTGTGTCACCCTCTATCACGTCCTTCCTGTAGCGAGGGGACAGAATGGTACCCCAGCTCTGGCCTGACCAACACTCTGCACAACTGCAACATTGCCTCCTTGCTCTCGTACTCTTTGCCTCGACTGATGAAAGCACGTTCTGCGTATTTTGCACGGCATTCCTACACACACAGGGTGGGAAAATTCTGGAACTCTCTTCAGTGGACATTAATGGATCAGCCATTAATTTTTGCCGGCATTTGGCCCGTGTCCCTCTAAACCCTTCCTATTCATAAACCCACCCAGATTCCTTTTAAATACTGTAACTGTACCAGCCTCCACCCCTTCCTCTGGCAGCTCATTCCATACACGCACCACCCTCTGTGTGAAAAAGTTGCCCCTCGGGTCCCCTTTAAATCTTACCCCCTCACCTTAAACCTATGCCCCTCTAGTTTGGGACCCCCCCCACCCTGGGGAAAAGACCTTGACTATTCACCCTATCCATGCGCCTCATGATTTTATAAACCTCTATGAGGTCACCCCTCAGCCCCCGACGCTCCAGGGAAAATAGCCCCAGCCTATTCAGTCTCTCCCTGTAGCTCAAACCCTCCAACCCCGGCAACATCCTTGTAAACTTTTGCTGAGCCCATTCAAGTTTCACATCATCCTTCCTGTAGCAGGAAGACCAGGATTGAACGCAGTATTCCAACAGTGGCCCTGACCAATGTCCTGTATAGCTGCAACATGACCCTCCCAACTCCTGCACTCAACGCACTGACCAATACAGGTATAAGCTACTGAAGGGCTGAATGGACCTCTCTCTTCGCATTGGAGGCAGGTAAATCTGCCACCACCAGCCCCACGGTGGGGGCTGTGGGGGGGTGGGGTTCGCTATACTTGATGAAACATGTCTCCTCCACGTGTCCTGACCCAATGTTTTAATCCTCGTCAACGTCACCCACGAGGTGGTCGTCACATTGCTGGTTCGGGGATCTTGCTATGCACAGGTCGGCCGTCCTCCATTGCACTCGGTGCGAAGTGCTCCGGCGTCCACTCCCGTGGCGCGGTGTGGGTGGGGGGGGGCAGGCGCGGTGTGGAAGACGCTGTGGAAAATGCGGGTCTTCCTTTTCGGAGCGTCTCTGCGTTCGTGCTTGTGGGAGTGAGACTGGCTGCTTTCCATCCTGGCACTGCCAGGGTTTTGTCGTGGGGCCCTGGGTCATGAATAAATCTGCTGTTCTGAAGGAATTTGTCACACAGATGGTAGTACAGAGTTTGTGGTCTCCGAGGAGGTGGGGGAAGGGCAGAGTACGGGGGCGAGAGAGACAGGAAAGCAGGAAGGTGAAAGGGAGGGGACAGAGAGAGAGAAGGAGGGGAGGAGAAGACTGAGGGAAAGGACACAGGGTTAGGGGGCCGGTGAGGAAAGAGGGGTCCACGTTGGGAGGGGGCACAGGATGGAGTGGAGGAGTATCGGGGAGACAGAGAGTGAGGGAGGGGGGGGCGAGGAGATGGGGAGGAGGAAGGGACACTAAAGGAGGAGGAAGGCAGGAGGAAAGGGGAGAGACAGAGTGAGGAGAGATGGAAGGGAGATGGGAAGAGAAGGGGAGATTGAAGAGGGGCAAAAGAAGGAGTGGGAGAGTGAGGAGAGGGGGAAGAGAGAGGGATGGGGCAGAGAGTGAGGAGAGTGAGATTGACAGGTGGGTAAGAGAGAGATGGGGGAGAGAGTGAGGAGAGGGAGAGAGAAAGAGAGATAGAGTAAGGAGAGGGAGAGACAGCGTACGCAAAGATAGAGTAAGCAAATGGGAGTGGAGGATAAACAAGGCAAATGTGGAGTTGGGGACTGAGTGAGGGAGGAGAGGTAAAGGGGGAGGGAATTCCGCTCAGAGAGGTGGGTGTTAGGGAGGGAGGGGTGTGAGAGAGGGATAGAGAGAGAAAGAGACATAGAGGTGGAGGGAGGGAGAGAGAGGTGGGGGGAGAGGGAGTGGGGTGGGAGAGAGATAGAGGTGGAGGGAGGGAGAGACTGTCGGGTTGGAGGGAGAGTGGGAGAAAGGGAGAGGGAGAGAGAGAAGGGGAGGGAGAGGAGAGGGGAGGGAGAGAGACGGAGAGTTGGGAGGAGGGAGAGGGAGAGATGTAGGCCTGGGGGAGAGGGACAGAGTGGGGGGAGGGGAGGATGGAAGAGAGAGAGGTGGGGGGAAGGGAGGGAGGAGAGAGAGAGAGAGAGGTGCGGGGGAGGGAGGAGAGAGAGAGAGAGAGAGAGAGGTGGGGGGGTGGGAGAGAGAGAGAGGGAGGGGAGCAGTCCCATGAAAAGGGAGAAGTGGTCGGGGGTGGAGGGGGGCGGTGTTGGTAGCTGAGAGCGATTGCAGAGAGCAGGCGAGAAATTGATAGCCTTTCCCTGATCAATAAACCCACATCTCACCCTCAGCCTGTCCCTCTCCCTCCCCCGTCCCTCTCCGTGTGTGTGTGTGTGTGTCAGAATGTGATTGAGTGCGGATTTGCAGACGGATCTCTCTGCCTTTATAAAGAGGTTTATATGAAGAACGGAAAAGGGAGAAGATCTGAACAAAGGAGAGACCTGCTGTGGGTGTAAGCCAACTGACCCCAGGAGGTGTCTGTGTCTGTGTGTGTGTGTGTGTCTGTGTGTGTGTGTCTGTGTGTGTAACTGGACCGAGAGAAATTGCCAAGCAGCCAGGAATGAGGTGAGTGTTAAATCCTTGGTAAAAATTTTCGGGATCTGTTTCTGTCTCGGTTTAAACTGTACGGGTCTGGAATTAATTAACAGCAAGTTCCCAGTCTCATCCTTGTCTCCAGAACCTCTGTGTCCCGCTTTGGGAGGGCAAAGAGGACGGGTTTTAATAAACTTTGCTTCTGCTGTCATTTTCTCCCTGCAGTGCTGGGGGGGGGGGGGGGGGGGGTTCGCGGTGGGGGGAGAGAAGGATGCAGCGGGAAACATGACTAAAGAGAGAGGGTCAAAATCACAGGAGTCTGAAATTGTGAACAGTACAATGTGTGAGAGAATGGAATCATTTGTGGCCTATTTCAAGCTGCCTGCAGGACATGTTGTAGAGGGGCTGAGTGGCCTCTTGGGAACAACCCCCTTGATAGGGAGAGACACAAGCTCAGAGACTGGGGAGACAGAAATAGAGGGACCAGGAGGGTGACAGCAGAGAGAGAGAGAGAGAGAGAGAGATGGGTTCAGGGAGTGAATGAGGGCGGTAGGGACGGGGGTGGGGGGGGTGGAGATGGGAGAATGCAGAGAGGGATAGTATGAAGGAGAGGGATGAGGGGGAT
>NC_081398.1:4204915-4274915 GCF_030684315.1 Stegostoma tigrinum
CATAGTGCCCAGGATGTGTGGGTTAGGGTGGGTTGGCCGTGCTAAATTGTCCCCTAGTGCCCAGGGATGTGCGGGTTAGGGTGGGTTGGCCGTGCTAAATTGTCCCATAGTGCCCAGGGATGTGCGGGTTAGGGTGGATTGGCCGTGCTAAATTGTCCCGTAGTGCCCAGGGATGTGCAGGTTAGGGTGGGTTGGCCGTGCTAAATTGTCCCGTAGTGCCCAGGGATGTGCAGGTTAGGGTGGATTGGCCGTGCTAAATTGTTCCATAGTGCCCAGGGATGTGCGGGTTAGGGTGGACTGGCCGTGCTAAATTGTCCCGTAGTGCCCAGGGATGTGCGGGTTAGGGTGGGTTGGCCGTGCTAAATTGTCCCGTAGTGCCCAGGGATGTGCGGGTTAGGGTGGGTTGGCCGTGCTAAATTGTCCCGTAGTGCCCAGGGATGTGCGAGTTAGGGTGGGTTGGCCGTGCTAAATTGTCCCATAGTGCCCAGGGATGTGCGGGTTAGGGTGGATTGGCCGTGCTAAATTGTCCCGTAGAGCCCAGGGATGTGCGGGTTAGGGTGGATTGGCCGTGCTAAATTGTCCCGTAGTGCCCAGGGATGTGCGGGTTAGGGTGGATTGGCCGTGCTAAATTGTCCCATAGTGCCCAGGGATGTGCGAGTTAGGGTGGGTTGGCCGTGCTAAATTGTCCCATAGTGCCCAGGGATGTGCGAGTTAGGGTGGGTTGGCCGTGCTAAATTGTCCCGTAGTGCCCAGGGATGTGCGAGTTAGGGTGGGTTGGCCGTGCTAAATTGTCCCGTAGTGCCCAGGAATGTGCGAGTTAGGGTGGGTTGGCCGTGCTAAATTGTCCCGTCGTGCCCAGGGATGTACGGGTTAGGGTGGATTGGCCGTGCTAAATTGTCCCGTAGTGCCCAGGGATGTGCAGGTTAGGGTGGGTTGGCCGTGCTAAATTGTCCCATAGTGCCCAGGGATGTGCGGGTTAGGGTGGGTTGGCCGTGCTAAATTGTCCCATAGTGCCCAGGATGTGTGGGTTAGGGTGGGTTGGCCGTGCTAAATTGTCCCCTAGTGCCCAGGGATGTGCGGGTTAGGGTGGGTTGGCCGTGCTAAATTGTCCCATAGTGCCCAGGGATGTGCGGGTTAGGGTGGATTGGCCGTGCTAAATTGTCCCGTAGTGCCCAGGGATGTGCAGGTTAGGGTGGGTTGGCCGTGCTAAATTGTCCCGTAGTGCCCAGGGATGTGCAGGTTAGGGTGGATTGGCCGTGCTAAATTGTTCCATAGTGCCCAGGGATGTGCGGGTTAGGGTGGACTGGCCGTGCTAAATTGTCCCGTAGTGCCCAGGGATGTGCGGGTTAGGGTGGGTTGGCCGTGCTAAATTGTCCCATAGTGCCCAGGGATGTGCGGGTTAGGGTGGATTGGCCGTGCTAAATTGTCCCGTAGTGCCCAGGGATGTGCAGGATAGGGTGAGTTGGCCGTGCTAAATTGTCCCGTAGTGCCCAGGAATGTGCGGGATAGGGTGGATTGGCCGTGCTAAATTGTCCCATAGTGCCCAGGGATGTGCGGGTTAGGGTGGGTTGGCCATGCTAAATTGTCCCGTAGTGCCCAGGGATGTGCGGGTTAGGGTGGGTTGGCCGTGGGAAATGCAGGGATAGGGTGGGTGAGTGGGTCTGTGTGGGATGTTCTTTGGAGGGTCAGTGCATACATGACGGGCCAAATGGCCTCTTTGTGCCCTGTCGCTGTTCTGCAGCCGATTTTAATTGAGCTACATAAGTTCTAAAGGGAATTAACAAAGTCGGCGTGGCGAGGATGTTTCCCTGGGGCTGGCGGGGGCAACAATCTTGAACAAGAGTTTTAGGATGGGAATGGGGGCAGGCTTCAAACGGAGACGGGGCGGGAGGTCCTGCTGTCAAAGGGCCGTGAGCCTGTGGGATTCTCTCGCCCGGATTGCGGGGGCGCTGAGGGAATTGTAAGGAGGAGGCTGAGTTTTAATGAGCAAGTGGGCTGAAGGGTCGGGGCGGGTGCGGGTGCAGGAAAATGGAGGTGAGGCTGAGACGAGACCAGTCACGATTGTATTCAATGTCTGAGGAGATGCACCAAGAGTCGGGGGCTGAATGGCCTCCTCTTAGGTTTTCTTTTAGCACCTTGTGCCGAGCTGAGGCCAAGCTAGATGTGCCAGTCGAGCGAACGTTTTCCCATTAATAGTGAAGAAGTACAGCCAGTTTGACATGATAATCTGTCTTTATTAAAGTGGGCATTAGTAGCATGAGTTTAATGAGGGAAATAGCTGTGTAAGCAGTCCGCATTTTAGCCTTCAGCTAAGTATGTTATGATTACAGTCTGCCCACCAATTGTGTCCCGAGTGGGCTCCTCTGTCTACAGTTTTATCTTGATGGCCTCTATCTCCACTCAGTGCTTTTGCTCTCATAGCTGGGAGAGAATCCCGTTATTGTTTTGGCGAAACATAGCCAGTATCTCCCTGGTGTCTCGAAGGGAGTTCTCCCCGGGACTCCTGTCTCAAGCTGCGATGAGCAAAGGCCACTCTCGTCTGTCCTACCCGCTTCAAGCAACGTGGTGAGGATTTGGGGAATGCACGCCAGATGGTGTCGGGTGAGGCGGTGGGGGGGGGGTGCAGTTGTGGGCCGAACCCCCGTCGAAATGGGAATTATCCGAACGGGAATGGTTGGCGAGTAACTGGGGTCACCGCGAGACCGGCTCAGTTGCTCAGGCAGAGATGGCTTCGTCCCTCGCTATAAACGTCCTGCGATCCATGACAGGAAATAGACCATTCGGCCCCTCCAGCCTGCTCTGCTATCGAATGGCTGGCCCGACATTCGTCCCGTCCAATTTCCTTTCCCCATAACTCTCGATTTTCCTGGCTGAGCGGGAATCTGTCTCAGCCGTCAATATACACAGGGACACTGCTCCCCATGGATCTCTCTGGCAGGGAATTCCAAAGACTCCCAAAGCTCCGAGGGAAGAAATTCCTCCTCATCTCAGTCTTAAATTAGGGCCCTCTTTATTCCGAGACTGTGCCCTCTGGTCCCAGACCCTCCCACGAGGGGGGAAGCAACCTCTCAGCATTGACCCTCTCAACCCCTTAAGAATCCCATATGTTTCAGGGAGATCCTCTCTCATTCTTCGAAACTGCACTGAGTCCCAACATGTTTAGCCTTAACATTCCACGACCCTTCCCGATTCCCTGCTGACCCCCACCCCGCGGCGTGCTAGGCTTTCTGTGTTTCGTGCACAGGTCCCACCAAGTCTATTTGTGTCGGAGCTTTCTGCAATTTCTTCCCCCTGCCTCCAAACCATGAAATAATATTCCAAAACGGGTGACTTTGCATTTTCCCTCATGGCTCTCCGTTTTCCCACGTGTGGCACACTTAATGGATCCTGTAGGAGTTCTGTCTCTCGTAACTGGTGTTTCTGCCTGTTTTAGCGTCGCCTGAAAATCTGGCCACAGTTAGATCCCTTTTGTTGTCCTTGAGTCGAAGGGGGAGGGAGAGATGGAGAGGCTCAGGGAGGGAATTCCAAAGTTCGGGGCCTAGCCAGCTAGAAGCACAGCCTCCAATGGCAGAGCAATGGGAACGAGGCCTAGTCAAACCCGGGATGAGGCTGGAGGATAACCAGGTGCAGAGCTGGAGGAACACAGCAGGCCGAGCAGCATCAGAGGAGCAGGAAGGCTGACGTTTCGGGCCTGGACCCTTCTTCAGAAATAGGGGAGGGGGAGGGGGTTCTGAAGAAGGGTCTAAGCCTGAAATGTCAGCCTTCCTGCTCCTCTGATGCTGCTCGGCCTGCTGTGTTCATCCAGCTGCACGCCTTGTTATCTCAGATTCTCCAGCATCTGCAGTTCCTGCTATCTCTGGGCCTGGAGGATGCCGCAGCTCAAAACGCCGACCCTGCTTTCTTCCCCACTGATGCTGCCAGACTTGAAGCGACATTCCAGAACGTTCCAGCCTCTTCGATTTCAAACTACCAGCAGTGCACTTCCCCGTGTCCTCCTGCTGATGTTAAAAGCAGACCAATTTGGCTTGACCTTTGAACCTTCCTGCTTCCCTAGCGAGGGAGAAATGTGAATTCGAACCAGCTGTGGAATTTGACTCATTCGCCAAACAGAGGCTTGAGTTAAACTTGATACTTTTTTAGGGGGTGGTTGCGAGGATGGGTGGTTTTCACTCCATCAGTTTCTGTTTTGTTCTCCTGAGTCGCCCCCCCTCCCCGCCCCGGGACCGAAATGATTGAGAGCTCTTCAGGAAGCATCTGGTTTTAAATTCGCTCAAGCAAAGTCAAGAGGAATGACGCCCATTGTGTCAGACCCACATGTTCCTCAGAACGATCCCTTTTCCTTGACAGGGCACTGCAGCCAGGCCTGTCGGCAGATTCCCAGAAGCGGATCTCGAAAGGGTTCGCCTCCAGTGCCCTCGGCCTGCTGCCTCACAGTGACGTGGGCTCGATTCCAGCCTCAGGCAACTCTTGCATGGGGAGTTTTCACATTCCCCACCTCCCACCACCACCCCCCCACACCGTGTCTGCATGGGCTTCCTCCCACAGTGCCCAGGAATGTGCGGGTTAGCGTGGGTTGGCCGTGCTAAATTGTCCCGTAGTGCCCAGGGATGTGCGGGTTAGGGTGGATTGGCCGTGCTAAATTGTCCCATAGTGCCCAGGGATGTGCGGGTTAGGGTGGATTGGCCGTGCTAAATTGTCCCGTAGTGCCCAGGGATGTACGGGTTAGGGTGGGTTGGCCGTGCTAAATTGTCCCGTAGTGCCCAGGGATGTGCAGGTTATGGTGGGTTGGCCCTGTTAAATTGTCCCATAGTGCCCAGGGATGTGCGGGTTAGGGTGGATTGGCCGTGCTAAATTGTCCTGTAGTGCCCAGGGATGTGCGGGTTAGGGTGGATTGGCCGTGCTAAATTGTCCCATAGTGCCCAGGGATGTGCGGGTTAGGGTGGATTGGCCGTGCTAAATTGTCCCATGGTGCCCAGGGATGTGCGGGTTAGGGTGGATAGGCCGTGCTAAATTGTCCCGTAGTGACCAGGGATGTGCGGGTTAGGGTGGGTTGGCCGTGCTAAATTGTCCCGTAGTGCCCAGGGATGTGCGGGTTAGGGTGGATTGGCCGTGCTAAATTGTCCCGTAGTGCCCAGGGATGTGTGGGTTAGGGTGGATTGGCCGTGCTAAATTGTCCCATGGTGCCCAGGGATGTGCGGGTTAGGGTGGATAGGCCGTGCTAAATTGTCCCGTAGTGCCCAGGGATGTGCGGGTTAGGGTGGGTTGGCCGTGCTAAATTGTCCCGTAGTGCCCAGGGATGTGTGGGTTAGGGTGGATTGGCCGTGCTAAATTGTCCCATGGTGCCCAGGGATGTGCGGGTTAGGGTGGATTGGCCGTGCTAAATTGTCCCATAGTGCCCAGGGATGTGCGGGTTAGGGTGGGTTGGCCGTGTTAAATTGTCCCGTAGTGCCCAGGGATGTGCGGGTTAGGGTGGATTGGCCGTGCTAAATTGTCCCATGGTGCCCAGGGATGTGCGGGTTAGGGTGCATCAAGTCATAGAGTCCTACAGCACAGAAACAGACCCTTCGGCCCAACCAGTCCGTGCCGACCATCTTCCCAAATGAAACTAGCCCCCACCCGCCCGCTCCTGGCCCCTATCCCTCCAAACCTTTCCTGTTCATGTGCTTCTCCAAATGTCCTATAAACGCTTTAGCAGGACCCAGTGCTTCCTCAGGAAGCTCACTCCGCACACAAACTACTCTCTGTGTAAAAAACACTGCCCCTCATGTATTTTTAAAATCTCTCTCCTCTCACCTTAAAAATATGCCCCTAGTCTTGAAATCCCCCCACCCTAGGGAAAAGTCACCTGCCATTCACCCTATCCATGCCCCTCACGATTTTATAAGCTTCCATAAAGTCACCCCTCAGCCTCCTACGCTCCAGTGAGAAAAGTCCCAGCCTCTCCTTATAACACAGACCCTCCATAACATCCTGGTAAATCCCTTCTGAACCCTCTCCAGTTTAATGATATCCTTCCTATAACAGGTCGACCAGAACTGGACACAGTTTTCCAGAAGGGGCCTCACCAATGTCCTGTACAACCTCAACATGACGTCCCAACTTCTCAAAGGCCTGAGCAATGAAAGCAAGTGTGGTAAATGCCTTCTTAACCCCCCTGTCTATATGTGACACAAACATCTAAGAATTATGTATCTGAACCCCTAGGTCTCTCTGCTCCACGGCACTACCCAAGGCCCTAACATTAATTGTGTAAATCCTTCCCTCGTTTGTCATTCCAAAACATAATACCTCGCATTTAACGGAATTAAACTCCACCTGTCACTCTTCAGTACATTTAACCAATAGGCCAAAATCTCTTTGTAACCTGAGAAAACCTATAAAAACACCAACCCCTTCATTCATGTCCATTAAGTTGTATTGGTGTGTAATGAATTAAAATCCTATTCTCCCCCAGTGTCTCTGTAATTAACGCAAAGATTGCTTGCTGAGTTATGAATAGCTGGCCTTTCAAACGCAGCTCTCTACAGAAGTAGTCTACCAGGCTTAGATCAAACAGCTAATTTTCATCTCTTAGATCAATTTCACTTGACTACTATTAATTGGTCAGCTGCTGATTTAGTTCAAAGATTTCTGATTGCTCCTTCCAGAAGTGTGTAGTGTTCATTATCTCTCTAACAGTTCAACCCTTATCCATGCCCGTTTCGATATTTAACTTGACCACAATATCTTTTGAGCTCTTTCTCTGGTCATCCTTCAGTTGGTTGCAACGGGTTGCTCATGAGCAAATAATTATTTTCATGGGAGTGTCCCGAATTGCCCTCAGACATGGGCAGCTTGCTGGGCCAGGGGACAGCTAGAAGTCAACCACATTGGGCAGCAGGCCTGGAGTCACGTGTAAGCTAGACCGGTGGAGGGGAGGCAGATTTCCCCAAATAAAGCAGAAGGAGAAACAGTCACCATTGCTCAGACGAGTTTTCAGTTCCAGATTTACGTTTTTTTAACAGAAGTTGTAGTGGGATTTGAACATGCATCTCCCTGGAGGCAGCCCTACACTTCTAAGTCACTAGTTCAATGATATAGACATAGAACATAGAACAATACAGCGCAGAACAGGCCCTTCAGCCCTCGATATTGCGCCAAACTGTGAACTAATCTAAGCCCCTCCCCCTATACTATCCCATCATCATCCATATGCTTATCCAAGGACTGTTTAAAAGCCCCTAATATGTCTGAGTTAACTACAGTGGCAGGCAGGGCATTCCACACCCTTACCACTCTCTGAGTAAAGAACCTGCCTCTGACATCTGTCTTAAATCTATCACCCCTCAATTTGTAGCTATGCCCCCCTTGTACAAGCTGAAGTCATCATCCTCGGAAAAAGACTCTCACTGCCCACCCTATCTAATCCTCTGATCATCTGGTATGTCTCTATTAAGTCCCCTCTTAGCCTCCTTCTCTCCAATGAGAACAGACCCAAGCCCCTCAGCCTTTCTTCATAGGGCCTGTGCTCCAGACCAGGCAACATCCTGGTACATCTCCTCTGCACCTTTTCCAATGCTTCCACATCCTTCCTGTAATGGGGCAACCAGAACTGCATGCAATATTCCAAATGAGGCCACACTAGTGTTTTGTACAGTTGCAGCATGACATCACGGCTCCAGAACTCAATCCCTCTACCAATAAAACCTAACACACCGTAAGCCTTCTTAACAGCACTATCAACCTGGGTGGAAACTTTCAGGGATCTATGTAGATGGACACCAAGATCCCTCTGCACATCCACACTACCAAGAATCTTTCCATTGACCCGGTATTCTGCCTTCCTATTATTCTTCCCAAAGTGAATCACCTCACATTTATCCGTATTAAACTCCATTTGCCACCTTCCAGCCCAATTCTGCAGTTTATCCAAGTCTCCCTGCAACCTGCAACATTCTTCCACACTGTCGACCACTCCACCGACTTTAGTGTCATCTGCAAACACCATCGTCCCTTTGGGAACAGCAAATCCAGCATAAATCATCAGGATTCAGCCATTTCATAGAGTCATACAGCAGGGAGACAGACCCTTTGGCCCAACTCATCCCTGTTGGCCAGGTTCCCCCGACAAAGCCAGCCCCATTGCACCTACATTTGGCCCATATCCTTCTAAACCTTTCATATCCTGTAACTGTCCAAACGTCTTTTTAAATGTTGTAACTGTACGTTTCTCTGGCAGCTCGTTCCATACACGCACCACGCTCTGTGTGAAAAAGTTGCCCCTTCAGACCCCCTTTTAAATCTTTCCCTCTCACCTTAAACCTATGCCCCTCTAGTTTTGGACTCCCCCACCCTGGGGGAAAAGACCTTGTCTCTTCCCCCTGTCCATGCCCCTCATGGTTTTATAAACCTCTATAAGGTCCCCCCTCTGTCTGACGCTCCAGGGAAAATAGCCCCAGCCTATCCAGCCTCTCCCTGTAGCTCAAACCCTCCAACCCCGGCAATATCCTTGTAAACCTTTTCTGAGCCCTTTCATGTTTAACATCCTTCCTGTAGCAGGGAGACCAGGATTGAATGCAGTATTCCAAAAGTGGCCCTGACCAATGTCCTGTTCAGCTGCAACATGACCCTCCCAACTCCTGCACTCAATGCACTGACCAATAAAGGCGAGCGTCCCAAACACCTTCCTCACCGTCCTGTCTACCTGCGACTCCACTTTCAAGGAACTATGTATCTGCCCCCCAGGGTCTCTGTGTTTGACAACACTCCCCAGGACCCTACCCTGCTCTGATCTGTCTTAAAATGCAAAACCTCACATTCGCCTGAATTAAATTCCATCTGCGACTCCCCGGCCCGGATGATCTAGGCCGGACCCTGCGGTCGCCATCTTCGCTGTCTGTCTGTGCCTCCAAATGTTGGTGTCACCTGCAAACTAGCCTACCATACCTCCTGCGTTCACATCCAAATCGTTTATACCAGCGACAAAGAGCAAGGCCGTAAGTGAGGGTCTTTCGACGGAACGAGTCCGCGCTGTCGTTGTTCCGAAGGTAACCGCGAGGGCCACAGGTTTAAAAGAATTGACAAAGGGAACGCAGGCGGAGGTTGAGGGGTTGGGGGAGCTGATGCAGTGGGTTGCCGAGAACTGGAATGATCTGCTTGAAAAGTCAACGGAAGCAATTTCGACAGGAATTTGCAGAATGGGGAACCCAATGAATAACTAGGAGGGTCCATATTCATGGTGAAAATGTGCAAAAAAAGTCCATTTGTGTTACAAGGAGAGGCTGGACAGGCCGGTGCTATTTTCCCCGGAGTGTCGGAGGCTGAGGGGTGACATTATAGAGGTTTATAAAACCATGAGGGGCATGGATAGGGTGAATAGTGGACCAGTTTACCCTTGGGTGTTTTTATGCCTTCATTCATTCACGGGGTGAGGGCGCCCCTGGCCGGGGCAGCATTTATTGTCCATCCCTAATTGCCCCAGAGGCCAGTTAAGAGTCAACCACATTGCTGTGGGTCTGGAGTCACATGTAGGCCAGACCGGTTAAGGATGGCAGTTTCCTTCCCTAAAGGACATTAGTGAACCAGAAATAATAACGTGTGGAGCTGGATGGACACAGCAGGCCAGGCAGCATCTCAGGAGCACAAAAGCTGACGTTTCGGCCCTAGACCCTTCATCGGAAAAGGGGGATGGGGAGAGGGAACTGGAATAAATAGGGAGAGATGTTAACCCCAGAACGTTATCTGGGTCTCTGGATTAGCAGTCCAGGGATGATAGCACCAGACCATCGCCTTCCCTGAAAGGAGAGTCTAAAGCCAGAGGGCGCAAGTTTAAGGTGAGAGGGGGTAGAGATACAATAAGGGGGTTTTTAATACCCCCACACCTAGGGTGATGAGCATCCAGAATAGGCCACCAGAGCCAATCCGAGAAAGCAAGGGACAGAGTCGAATTTGGCCAGGCACATGGATGGGATAGGTAGCGAAGGATATGGACCAAACCGCAGGCAACGGGGGCTCGGTCAATGGCGAAAACCGGGTGGCACTGACAAGTCGGGTCGAAGGGCCTGTTCCTGTGCAGCAATCCTCTGTGACTCTCTGAGAAAACGCTTCCAAAGAGGTAGTGCAGAGCGCAGCACTGATCCAAATGGTTTCCTGCAATCCCCAGTTCAGATTTAGTTCACTCATGAAATCGGGAGCATGGAAATCTGAAACACAAACTGAACTCACTGGAAAATCCCAGCAAGATCTGGCAGAGTTTGTGGAGAGAGAGAGAGAGACAGTGTTAATGCTTCAGGCCCAATCCTGCAGATTGACTCGGTTTTCTCTCTAAAGTCTGCAATGATTTCTTGTTGTTTTTATCTGAGAGTGACGCTCCGAGGGAGGCACAGTGAGAATCGAACACATTCCCCTGGCATCTCTTATGTGAGCCAGCTGCCTGACGACCAGAGCTAAAACAGCCCTGGACCCCTGTTTGTAGCAAATAATCACAAACAGATGTACGAGCGAAGCTTCGCAAAACAAGATGACAGGGTAGTGTTCAAGGAAGAAGGCTGGAAGTCATCCAATAGCTGAGCTCAGCATTTTTCCCCGCAACGCAGCTGTGACTTTTATATATCCTCGTTGTGGTTGCAAGAGCTGTGGGGGTGGAAGCAGCAGTTTGCATCAAATCTTTGCGAAATGTTTACAAGCCCAAAACTTGGATCTTTCATCCCCTCTGCTCCTTACTATCCCCTCTTCAACTCAGCCTGCCAACACTCCATCCGTCTATTACTATCTTCCTTTTCCAATGCAGCTACACTGACACCTCCCGTTGGCCAGAGACTTCGACATTGTCCCCACACGCTTCACCAGTCTGAGCCCTTTTGAAACTTACCGAGAATTCGATCGCATCGGCCCCCCAGCCTCACCCTGCCTCAGTCTGCTCACCCTTTCCTGACAGTTCACAGACCTGACATTTTCACAGGAAATCACAACATTTCGATCACATGAAATGAGCTGAAGGTTACAACAGATTCAAGCAGTGTTCTGTCAGAGGGTCAGTGCTGAGGGAGCGGGCACTGTCGGAGAGTCAGCGCTGAGGGAGCGGGCACTGTCGGAGGTTCAGCGCTGAGGGAGCAGGCACTGTTGGAGGGCCAGCGCTGAGGGAGCGGGCACTGTTGGATGATCAGCGCTGAGGGAGCGGGCACTGTCGGAGGGTCAGTGCTGAGGGAGCTGGCACTGTCGGAGGGTCAGTGCTGAGGGAGCAGGCACTGTCGGAGGGTCAGTGCCGAGGGAGCGAGCACTGTCGGATGGTCAGTGCTGAGGGAGCGCTGCACTGTCGGAGGGTCAGTGCTGAGGGAGCGGGCACTGTCGGAGGGCCAGCGCTGAGGGAGCGGGCACTGTTGGATGATCAGCGCTGAGGGAGCGGGCACTGTCGGAGGGTCAGTGCTGAGGGAGCTGGCACTGTCGGAGGGTCAGTGCTGAGGGAGCAGGCACTGTCGGAGGGTCAGTGCCGAGGGAGCGAGCACTGTCGGATGGTCAGTGCTGAGGGAGCGCTGCACTGTCGGAGGGTCAGTGCTGAGGGAGCGGGCACTGTCGGAGGGTCAGTGCTGAGGGAGTGGGCACTCTGGAGGGTCAGTGCTGAGGGAGCGGGCACTGTCGGAGGGTCAGTGCTGAGGGCGTGGGCACTGTGGGAGGGACAGTGCTGAGGGAGTGGGCACTATCGGAGGGTCAGTGCTGAGGGAGCGGACACTGTCGGAGGGTCAGTGCTGAGGGAGTGGGCACTGTCAGAGGGTCAGTGCTGAGGGAGCGGGCACTATCGGAGGGTCAGTGCTGAGGGAGTGGGCACTATCGGAGGGTCAGTGCTGAGGGAGCGGGCACTGTCGGAGGGTCAGTGCTGAGGGAGTGGGCACTGTCGGAGGGTTAGTGCTGAGGGAGCGGGCACTATCAGAGTGTCAGTGCTGAGGGAGTGGGCACTGTCGGAGGGTCAGTGCTGAGGGAGTGGGCACTGTTGGAGGGTCAGTGCTGAGGGCGTGGGCAATGTCGGAGGGTCAGTTTTGAGGGGGCGTGGGCACTGTCGGAGGGTCAGTGCTGATGGAGCAGGCACTGTCGGAGGGTCAGTGCTGAGGGCGTGGGCACTGTCGGAGGGTCAGTGCTGAGGGGGCGTGGGCACTGTCGGAGGGTCAGTGCTGAGGGCGTGGGCACTATCGGAGGGTCAGTGCTGAGGGAGTGGGCACTATCGGAGGGTCAGTGCTGAGGGAGCGGACACTGTCGGAGGGTCAGTGCTGAGGGAGTGGGCACTGTCAGAGGGTCAGTGCTGAGGGAGTGGGCACTATCGGAGAGTCAGTGCTGAGGGAGTGGGCACTATCGGAGGGTCAGTGCTGAGGGAGCGGACACTGTCGGAGCGTCAGTGCTGAGGGAGTGGGCACTGTCGGAGGGTCAGTGCTGAGCGAGCGGGCACAGTCGGAGGGTCAGTGTTGAAGGAGCGGGCACTGTTGGAGGGTCAGTGCTGAGGGTGCGGGCACTGTCGGAGGGTCAGTGCTGAGGGAGCAGGCACTATCGGAGGATCAGTGCTGAGGGAGCGGTCACTATCGGAGGGTCAGTGCTGAGGGCGTGGGCACTGTCGGAGGGTCAGTGCTGAGGGTGAGTTACTGTCTGGTATTGTTTTGAGCAGTAATTTTCACAGAAGCACAGGGATGTGGACCGTTTCCCTCAGACAGGCTCCATGCCATCCTCACCTCAGGTCCGTGTACACTGCTGCCTGCGTTTATTGTATCACTCTTCCAGTTCAAATCCATGTTCATTTTCCCAGTCCGATTCTAGCTGGGGCGGTGTCCTAAACCAGGGACCCATTCCCCCTTCAGTGATAATGGGAACTGCAGATGCTGGAGAATTCCAAGATAATAAAATGTGAGGCTGGATGAACACAGCAGGCCAAGCAGCATCTCAGGAGCACAAAAGCTGACGTTTCGGGCCTAGACCCTTCATCAGAGAGGGGGATGGGGAGAGGGAACTGGAATAAATAGGGAGAGAGGGGGAGGCGGACCGAAGATGGAGACTAAAGAAGATAGGTGGAGAGGAGAGTATAGGTGGGGAGGTAGGGAGGGGATAGGTCAGTCCAGGGAAGATGGACAGGTCAAGGAGGTGGGATGAGGTTAGTAGGTAGATGGGGGTGCGGCTTGGGGTGGGAGGAAGGGATGGGTGAGAGGAAGAACCGGTTAGGGAGGCAGAGACAGGTTGGACTGGTTTTGGGATGCAGTGGGTGGAGGGGAAGAGCTGGGCTGGTTGTGTGGTGCAGTGGGGGGAGGGGAAGAGCTGGGCTGGTTTTGGGATGCGGTGGGGGAAGGGGAGATTTTGAAGCTGGTGAAGTCCACATTGATACCATTGGGCTGTAGGGTTCCCAAGCGGAATATGAGTTGCTGTTCCTGCAACCTTCGGGTGGCATCATTGTGGCACTGCAGGAGGCCCATGATGGACATGTCATCTAAAGAATGGGAGGGGGAGTGGAAATGGTTTGCGACTGGGAGGTGCAGTTGTTTATTGTGAACCGAGCAGAGGTGTTCTGCAAAGTGGTCCCCAAGCCTCTGCTTAGTTTCCCCAATGTAGAGGAAGCCACACCGGGTACAGTGGATACAGTATACCACATTAGCAGATGTGCAGGTGAACCTCTGCTTAATGTGGAAAGTCATCTTGGGGCCTGGGATAGGGGTGAGGGAGGAGGTGTGGGGGCAAGTGTAGCATTACACTTCCGCCACCTACAATCCGACCCCACCACCCAAGACATTTTTCCATCCCCACCCTGTCTGCTTTCCAGAGAGACCACTCTCTCCGTGACTCCCTTGTTCGCTCCACACTGCCCTCTAACCCCACCACACCCGGCACCTTCCCCTGCAACCGCAGGAAATGCTACACTTGCCCCCACACCTCCTCCCTCACTCCTATCCCAGGCCCCAAGATGACTTTCCATATTAAGCAGAGGTTCACCTGCACATCTGCCAATGTGGTATACTGCATCCACTGTACCCGGTGTGGCTTCCTCTACATTGGGGAAACCAAGCGGAGGCTTGGGGACTGCTTTGCAGAACACTGACACCTCCCTTTGGCCAGAGACTTCGACACTGTCCCCAAACGATTCACCAGTCTGAGCCCTTTTGAAACTTACCGAGAATTCAATCGCATCGGCCCCCCAGCCTCACCCTGCCTCAGCCTGCTCACCCTTTCCTGACAGTTCACAGACCTGACATTTTCACAGGAAATCACAACATTTCGATCACATGAAATGGGCTGAAGGTTACAACAGATTCAAGCAGTGTTCTGTCAGAGGGTCAGTGCTGCGGGAGTGGGCACTGTCGGAGGGTCAGTGCTGAGGGAGCGGGCACTGTCGGAGAGTCAGCGCTGAGCGAGCGGGCACTGTCGGAGGATCAGGGCTGAGGGAGCGGGCACAGACGGAGGATCAGCACTGAGGGAGCGGGCACATTTTATTATCTTGGATTCTCCAGCATCTGCTGTTCCCATTATCACATCACATTCCAATAGTGGCCCTGACCAATGTCCTGTTCAGCTGCAACATGACCCTCCCAGCCCCTACACTCAATGCACTGACCAATAAAGGGGAGCGTCCTAAACACCTTCCTCACCGCCCTGTCTACCTGCGGCTCCACTTTCAAGGAACTATGTACCTGTACCCCAGGGTCTCTCTGTTCAGCGACACTCCCCAGGACCTCACCATTAAGTGTTTCAGTCCTGCCCTGATCTGCCTTTCCAAAACGCAGCGCCTCACATTTATCCAAATTAAACTCCATCTGCCACTCCTCGGCCCATCGGCCCATCTCATCAAGGTCCTGCTGTACTGAAGTAAACTTCATTGCTGTTCACTACAGCCTCCAATTGTAATGTCATCTGCAAACTTACTAACCCTAACCTTCTATAAGGCAGGAGGGTGAGGGAATACCCCCCCCACTTTACCCTGGATGGGGGCAGCTCCAACAACATTCAGGAAGCTCGACACCCTCCAGGACAAAGCAGCCCCCGCCCGATTGGTACCACGTCCACAAACGTCCCACTACCCCCCCACCCACCAACGCTCAGTCGCAGCAGTGTGTACCATCTACAAGATGCTCTGCAGAAACTCACCAAAGACCCTCAGGCAGCACCTTCCAAACCCGCGACCCACTTCCATCCAGAAGGACAAGGGGCAGCAGGTACAGAGGACCACCACCCCCCTGCACATTCCCCTCCCCATCCCGATTGGAAATAAATCAGTCATTTCTTCAGTGTCACTGGGTCAGAATCCGTGGAATTCCCTCCTCTGGGGGGCACTGCAGCGGTTCAAGGAGGCAGCTCACCCCCACCCTCTCGAGGGGCAATTAGGGACAGAGCAATAAATACTGGGCCCAGCCAGCAACGCCCACGTCCCACAAAATGTATTTTAAAAGTGATAAAAAAACCTTCTACCCCCACTCTCTGTCTCCTACCTTCGAGCCAATTTTGCACCCAGTTGGCTAGATCCCCCTGGATCCCATGTGATCTAACCTGGCTGACGGGTCTCTCACCCACAACCTTGTGGGTAGGCCTCTCCCCCACATGCAGCAGGATCACATTTCGGGTCTGGTTCTCCTCGACACTGCTGGAGACGCTCAGACAGAGACTGGCATTTCTGTCGCGCTGTTAGGTCCGAGATCGAAGTGATAGTACGGGGAGGGGTGGGGGACGAGTTGGTGGGGTTGGCAGCGGGGGGCTGAGGAGCTCTGCAGCTTGGAGACGCCAGCTTTGACGGGGTGAAAGCAGGGTCCGCGAGGGCAGCAGAGCCAAATGGCCTCCTCTGGGCCCTGTATCACTGTGTAGAAGCTGCTACACTGTGACACTGCATTGAGCGTGGAATTTAGCAGCCTTGCTATTTTAGACTCGGTCGACAGGCATGACACATCTCTGATCACTCTCTTAACATTTTGACCTTCTCCACGCAGCTTTAGCGCATTTGGAGCTGTTGTCTTCTCTCCCTGAACTCTCTCTTCTCTCTCCCACAAGTCGCTGCTACATAGGCTTTGAGGTTCGACGCACGACATTAATTGAGTCATACAGATATACAGCATGGGAGCAGACCCTTCGGCCCATCTTGACCATGCTGACCAGCCATCCCAAATTAATCTAGTCCCATTTGCCAGCATTTGGCCCGTGTCCCTCTAAACCCTTCCTATCCATGTACCCCATCCAGATGCCTTTTAAATGCTGTAACTGTACCAGCCCCCACCACTTCCTCTGGCAGCTCATTCCATACACACACCACCCTCTGTGTGAAAAAGTTACCCCTCAGGACCCTTTCCCCTCTCACCTTAAACCTGTGCCTCTCTAGATTTGGACTTCCCCTACCCTGGGGAAAGGACCTTGTCTATTCACCCTAGCCATGCCCCTCACGATTTTATAAACCTCTATAAGGTCCCCCCTCAGCCTCCGAAGCTCCAGGGATAATAGCCCCAGCCTATCTAGCCTCTCCTCGTAACTCCCAGTCCTGGTGACATCCTTGTAAATCTTTACCCGAACCCTGTCCAATTTAGTGAGCAAATTCCTGCAGATGCCGGAAACCTGAAATTAACATGCTGGGAGAGATCCCACCTCCCTTCTTTTCGAAAGAAGACTGGGACTCTGTCTCTCTCAACACTTGCCGAGTTTCTCCAGCACTTTCTGGGCCTTTCTCCGGTAGCAATTAGGGATGAGCGATGAATGCTGGGCACAGCCTGCGATGCCCATATACCAAGATTCCCACTGCCACAAAACCTCCCTCCCACAGTGACCAGCCTCGGAAGTTTCAATCGACCCTCCTCAGTGGTGTCAATGTTTTGGGGAAGGGGGTTGCGACAACATCGCGAAAGCCGGTATCCCATCAGCCTCTGCTTACACGTGGCGAGCCCTCGACCCTGACCCAGCTCCCTCAGAGTGAGCAGAATCCCTGACCCTCCCATTTCTACCTGTCAGCCAGGGCTCCCTGATTGGACTGGGTTAATAGCCCCAATCAGGGATCTCATTTTCCATGCAATCCCCCAGATGATCCCATTACGATTGTCATTCCAGGTTTCGGCCGGCCTCTTGGTAAAGAAAGACTTTATCACCTGTGAAAGCTGACTCTTGACTTCTCACACTGAGCCCCATTTCTCCCAGAATCCCATCTCTGGGTGGGGGAGGGGGGAAGTTTTGGCCAGTTTTCCTCACTGTTCAGAAATACCTTGATCAGATCACACCACCCACGCCCCCCCAACACACACACAGAGTGAGAGAGAGATAGGGAATCAAAAGAGAGAGAGGCACACAGAGATGGAGAAATGAATGAGAGAGGCAGACAATTGAAAGAGAGACAGATGGACAGACCGTGACAGAGAATTGAAAGAGAGAGAGAGAAACAGAGAATTGAAAGAGACAGAGAGAGATGGGGAATTGAAAGAGAGAGAGAGAGAGAGAGTTGGAGACTCGAAAGAGAGAGAGTGGGCTCTGATCTGATTTCAAGGATTCTCTTTGGGTGCCAACGACCTCTCACCCACATCCCAGAAACCGCTCTCATAAATTAGCTCCTTTTTAAGCTTCAGAGATAATGCGGTGTAGAGCTGGATGAACACAACAGGTCAAGCAGCATCAGAGGAGCAGGAAAGCTGACGTTTTGGGCCTAGACCCTTCTTCGCTGGCTTCGGGGAAGCGACGGCTTGGTGTTACAGTCACTCAATTTTTTTTATTAATCCTGACTCTCAGCTCACATCCTGGGGGATCCTTGGGTTCAAATCCTATCACTGCAGAATTCAAATTCCAACTTTCAGTTAATAATCTACTCCTGCGTTATTCCCGATTGTTGGGAAAATCCCTTCTGGTTCGCCTACTATCCTCCAGGGAAGGAAATCTGCCTTCATTACACGGTTTGGCCTACAGGTGACTCCAGGCCCCGCAGCCAATATGGCTAACTCTCGCCCATCGTCTGAAATTTGCCAGCAGGCCCAGGGGAGCCAGGGACTGGCAATAAATGTGGATGCCCCACAAGTGAAGAAAAATATTTAGGTTAACGTCGTCTGGAACGGCTGTCCGAGTAATTCAGAGCGAGGGCGATTAAAATGAATTCTAAGCTGACCCAGCATCAACGCAATTAAGGTCCTGGATGTAAATGGATGCCCTGAGCTTGAAATAGTGGTAATTGGAGCTGCTAATAGGCCCAGACCAGACTTTTGCAAACAAGCTCATGAAAATATTAGCCAATTTTAATTGCAATGATGATGGGGGATATATGTAAGGTGCATTTTTGCTGAAATAGCTCATTTACGGGAGGTGATGGCCAAGTGGTGTTGTGCTGGACTATTAATTCAGAGACTCAGATAAGGTCCTGGGGTTCGAATCCCACCACAGCTGACGGTGGAATTTGTATCTAGTAAAAATCTGGAATTAAGAGTCTAAAGAGAACCAAGAACCCATTGTCGATTGTCAGGGAAAATCCCATCTGGTTCACTAATGCCCTTTAGGGAAGGAAACTGCCATCTTTACCTGGTCTGGCCTACATGTGACTCCTGACCCACAGCCAATTACTCTTAACTGCACTCTGGGGCAATTAGGGATGGGCAATAAATGTTGCCCAGCCAGTGATGTTCACATCCTGTGAATGAATGAAAAGAATTCTCCTCAGAGGCTGGCCCCATCACCAAGACACCATTTACTTATCTGTGGAAGGCATTGCATCCACGGGACAGGGCGCCAGTGGTAGAGGTGGGCACAGCAACATTGATAAGACACTTGGATGGGCGCGTGGATAAGAAGGGTTGAGAGGCATAAGGGCCGAACACAGGCAACTGGGTCGAGGCTAGTTGGAAAAGCTCAGCAGGTCCGGCAGCATCTGTCAAGGAGAAAACAGAGTTAACATTCCGGGTCCAGTGGGCCTCCCTCGGAACAGGGCTAGGCTAGGTTGGGAAACCGAGCTGACACGGACGAGTTGGGCTGAAGGCTCTGTTTCCATGTCATGTGCTTCGACCAGTCGCTCAAGAGTTCATGGTCTTACCGGTGTGGATAGTGATTTATTGAGGGCGCGTTACTGCGTTACAATTGGAGGTGACGAGACTCAATCAGCGAGGGTCTGTCAGATCTGTAATGTCGCAGACGCAGTGATTGTAATTGGGGTCAGCCTGGTGCACCCTGTACACTGTGAGATCCCCGATCGGGGGGGGGGGGGAGGGGGGCTGTTAGCCTGGTCTAATCAGGGAGCCCTGGCTGACAGGCTGAAACGGGAGGGTCAGGAATCCTGTTTGCTCCGAGAGCTAGCTCTGAGGGAGCTGGGTCATGCGTAAGTAAAGGGTAGCTTGGAGAAAGCTGGTTTAGCAGTCCAGTTCCAGTTCTTCAGAACGGGTAGTCGCTTGGAAACGTTTGCTGTAGATGGGAGGCTGAGTTGGAAAGGAGTAAGTGTATCGATGGTAAGGGAGCCCAGGGAGTGAGAGAGAGGCAGAAAAAGGTCTGCAGCCACCTCTGTTTCTGCATGCACAGAATCTTGCTGTGAAAAATTATTCTCATGGATGAGCTAGACTGAAGGGCCTGCTTCCCATGCTGTCCATCTCTCTGATTCTATGCAACAAAGTACTCCACTGTCCGCAGCGAACGGCACAGATTCTCAAACCGTTGAGAGAAGTAATTCCTCCTCATTTCAGTTTTAAATCTGCCGCCCCCTCCTCCTGAAGCTGAGACCCCTCGTATCGCCCCTTTAGCATCTTATCCAGCTTTAATTCGATCTTCTCCTGTCCTTTCAAACTCTCACCATTGGAGGTCTGAACGTCCTAGTCTCTTTTCGTAAGACAGATACTCCAGAATTAACCCAGAGAATATTCTGAACTGCCGGGAAGGATATTTGATTAATCTCAGAAGAGATTTACGAGGAAGTTGCCGGGGTTGGAGGGTTTGAAAATACAAAGAGAGGCTGAATAGACTGGGGTTATTCTCCCTGGACCGTGGGAGGCTGAGGGGTGACCTTATAGAGGTTTATAAAACCATGAGGGGCATGGGCAGGGTGAATAGGCAACGTCCTTTCCCCAGGGTGGGGGAGCCCAAAACTAGAGGGTCGTAGGTTTGAGGTGCGAGGGGAAAGATTTAAAAGGGATCTAAGGGGCAGACTTTTCACACAGAGGGTGGTGTGTGTATGGAATGAGCTGCCAGAGGAAGTGGTGGAGGCTGGTACAGTTACAGCATTTAAAAGGCATCTGGATGGGGACATGGATAGGAAGGGTTTACAGGGATATGGGCCAAATGCTGGCAAATGGGATTAGATTGATTTCAAATATCTGGTCAGCATGGATGGGTTGGACCGAAGGATCTGTTTCCTTGCTGTATGACTCTAAGCGTCACAGTTTGAATGGATTTGTCACAGGCATGGCTATGAAAAGGCAGGAATGTTATGAGTGAATAAGGGGTCTTTGGGAAAACAAAAGTGCAGTTCTTGGCATTTAAACTGTTCATGGTTAAGATGCCAAGGAGTGAAACTTTCAGAATGAATGCATTGGGCAGCAAGACAGTTTGCAATGGCCTCGAACGCTTCACTCTCTGGCAACTGCAGCAAAGATGAGATATTAAAGCATCTCAGAACCGCGCCCCCCCCCCCCCCGCCCCGCCCCCACCGCCCACCCACCCCCGGTTGTAATCTCAGAGAGGAACAGGGTGAGGGAAGCCTGTTCTCAGCCAAACAACCTAAAACACAGGGGCCTCCGCCTCCGCCGCATCTGCTCCCACGATGAGGCATTCCACTCCCGCACATCCCAGATGTCCAAGTTCTTCAAGGACCGCAACTTCCCCCCCACAGTGATCGAGAACGCCCTTGACCGCGTCTCCCGCATTTCCCGCAACACATCCCTCACACCCCGCCCCCGCCACAACCGCCCAAAGAGGATCCCCCTCGTTCTCTCACACCCCACCAACCTCCGGACACAACGCATCATCCTCCGACACTTCCACCATCTACAATCCGACCCCACCACCCAAGATATTTTTCCATCCCCACCCCTGTCTGCTTTCCGGAGAGACCACTCTCTCCGTGACTCCCTTCTTCGCTCCACACTGCCCTCCAAACCCACCACATCCGGCACCTTCCCCTGCAACCGCAGGAAATGCTACACTTGCCCCCACACCTCCTCCCTCACCCCTATCCCAGGCCCCAAGATGACTTTCCATATTAAGCAGAGGTTCACCTGCACATCTGCCAATGTGATATACTGCATCCACTGTACCCGGTGTGGCTTCCTCTACATTGGGGAAACCAAGCGGAGGCTTGGGGACCGCTTTGCAGAACACCTCTGCTCGGTTCGCAATAAACAACTGCACCTCCCAGTCGCAAACCATTTCCACTCCCCCTCCCATTCTCTAGATGACATGTCCATCATGGGCCTCCTGCAGTGCCACAATGATGCCACCCGAAGGTTGCAGGAACAGCAACTCATATTCCGCTTGGGAACCCTGCAGCCTAATGGTATCAATGTGGACTTCACCAGTTTCAAAATCTCCCCTTCCCCCACTGCATCCCTAAACCAGCCCAGTTCGTCCCCTCCCCCCACTGCACCACACAACCAGCCCAGCTCTTCCCCTCCACCCACTGCATCCCAAAACCAGTCCAACCTGTCTCTGCCTCCCTAAGCTGTTCTTCCTCTCACCCATCCCTTCCTCCCACTCCAAGCCGCACCCCCAGCTACCTACTAACCTCATCCCACCTCCTTGACCTGTCCGTCTTCCCTGGACCGACCTATCCCCTCCCTACCTCCCCACCTACACTCTCTCCACCTATCTTCTTTACTCTCCATCTTCGGTCCGCCTCCCCCTCTCTCCCTATTTATTCCAGCTCCCTCTCCCCATCCCCCTCTCTGATGAAGGGTCTAGGCCCGAAACGTCAGCTTTTGTGCTCCTGAGATGCTGCTTGGCCTGCTGTGTTCATCCAGCCTCACATTTTATTGTCTTGGAATTCTCCAGCATCTGCAGTTCCCATTATCTCTCACATTTTATTATCTTGGATTCTCCAGCATCTGCAGTTTCCACTATCTCTAAAACACAGGGGCCCCTATCCACCATCTCATGGGATGCTGCAAAGCTCAATGCGCTCAGGCTCCTCGGTTGGGGGTTGGGGGGCCGGACGCATCCTGGGGAAGGGGAGAGGCGCTACAGAAACGCAGCTATTCCTGCCCTTCAGTTGTTTTTGGAGGCCATGTGGAGTGGGGTTAGTGAAATGAACTCTGACAATGGTCTTAAGGCATTTATTGAAGGGAGAGCAGAACCTCAGTGAGAGAAGGGGGAATGGGTGATAAAATGTGAGGCTGGATGAACACAGCAGGCCCAGCAGCATTTCAGGAGCACAAAAGCTGACGTTTCGGGCCTAGACCCTTCATCAGAGAGGGGGATGGGGAGAGGGAACTGGAATAAATAGGGAGAGAGGGGGAGGCGGACTGAAGATGGAGAGAAAAGAAGATAGGTGGAGAGGAGAGTATAGGTGGAGAGGTAGGGAGGGGATAGGTCAGTCCAGGGAAGATGGACAGGTCAAGGAGGTGGGATGAGGTTAGTAGGTAGCTGGGGGTGCGGCTTGGGGTGTGAGGAAGGGATGGGTGAGAGGAAGAACAGGTTAGGGAGGCAGAGACAGGTTGGACTGGTTTTGGGATGCAGTGGGTGGAGGGGAAGAGCTGGGCTGGTTGTGTGGTGCAGTGGGGGGAGGGGACGAACTGGGCTGGTTTAGGGATGCAGTAGGGGAAGGGGAGATTTTGAAGCTGGTAAAGTCCACATTGATACCATTAGGCTGCAGGGTTCCCAAGCGGAATATGAGTTGCTGTTCCTGCAACCTTCGGGTGGCATCATTGTGGCAGTGCAGGAGGCCCATGATGGACATGTCATCTAAAGAATGGGAGGGGGAGTTGAAATGGTTCGTGACTGGGAGGTGCAGTTGTTTAGTGCGAACCGAGCGGAGGTGTTCTGCAAAGCGGTCCCCAAGCCTCCGCTTGGTTCCCCCAATGTAGAGGAAGCCACAATGGATACAGTATACCACATTGGCAGATGTGCAGGTGAACCTCTGCTTAATGTGGAAAGTCATCTTGGGGCCTGGGATGGGGGTGAGGGGGGAGGTGTGGGGGCAAGTGTAGCATTTCCTGCAGTTGCAGGGGAAGGTGCCGGGTGTGGTGGGGTTGGAGGGCAGTGTGGAGCGAAGAAGGGAGTCACGGAGAGAGTGGTCTCTCCAGAAAGCAGACAGGGGTGGGGATGGAAAAATGTCTTGGGTGGTGGGGTCGGATTGTAAATGGCGGAAGTGTCGGAGGATGATGCGTTGTATCCGGAGGTTGGTAGGGTGGTGTGTGAGAACGAGGGGGATCCTCTTGGGGCGGTTGTGGCGGGGGCGGGGTGTGAGGGATGTGTTGCGGGAAATACGGGAGATGCGGTCAAGGGCGTTCTCGACCACTGCGGGTGGGAAGTTGCGGTCCTTGAAGAACTTGGACATCTGGGATGTGCAGGAGTGGAATGTCTTGTCGTGGGAGCAGATGCAGCGGAGGCGGGGGAATTGGGAATAGGGGATGGAATTTTTGCAGGAGGGTGGGTGGGAGGAGGTGTATTCTAGGTAGCTGTGGGAGTCGGTGGGCTTGAAGTGGACATCAGTTTCTAGCTGGTTGCCTGAGATGGAGGCTGAGAGGTCCAGGAAGGTGAGGGATGTGTTGGAGATGGTCCAGGTGAACTGAAGGTTGGGGTGGAAGGTGTTGGTGAAGTGGATGAACTGTTCGAGCTCCTCTGGGGAGCAAGAGGCGGCGCCGATACAGTCATCAATGTACCGGAGGAAGAGGTGGGGTTTGGGGCCTGTGTAGGTGCGGAAGAGGGACTGCTCCACGTAACCTACAAAGAGGCAGGCGTAGCTGGGGCCCATGCAGGAGTCCATGGCCACCCCCTTTGTCTGTAGGAAGTGGGAGGAATTGAAAGAGAAGTTGTTGAGGGTGAGGACGAGTTCGGCTCGGCGGATGAGGGGTCGGTGGAGGGGGACTGGTCGGGCCTGTGGGACAGGAAGAAGCGGAGGACCTGGAGGCTATTGGACTATTGGAATACTGTGTTCAATTCCGGTCTCCCTGCTACAGGAAGGATGTTGTTAAACATGAAAGGGTTCAGAAAAGATTTACAAGGATGTTTCTGGGGTTGGAGGGTTTGAGCTACAGGGAGAGGCTGGATAGGCTGGGGCTATTTTCCCTGGAGCGACAGACAGAGGGGTGACCTTATAGAGGTTTATAAAATCATGAGGGGCATGGATAGGGTGAATAGTCATGGTTTCTTTCCCGGAATTGGGGGGTCCAAAACTAGAGGGGCATAGGTTTAAGGTGAGAGGGGAAAGATTTAAAAGGGACCTGAGGGGCATCTTTTTCACGCAGAGCGTGGTAGGCGTGTGGAATGAGCTGCCAGAGGAAGGGGTGGAGGCTGGTACAGTTACAATATTTAAAAGGCATCTGGATGGGGACATGGATAGGAAGGGTTTAGAGGGATATGGGCCAAATGCTGGCAAATGGGACTAGATTAATTTAGGATATCGGGTGGGCATGGACAAGTTGGGCCGAAGGGCCTGTTTCTGTGCTGTACAGCTCTGTGACTCGAGCTTGGCTGTTACTGTTTATTATGAATTGATTTTTATGCAGACCTCTGGTGGGATCACATCTGGAGCACACTGTACAGCGTGGCCTCATTATTTAAGACGTGGTGGTGGCCCCAGTGTTGGGCCGGGGAGCCGGGGGGCGGTCAGCGGGGAGTAGGTCCGAAGTCACGTAAGACCAGGTCAGAGACCAACAGGTTTATTTGAAAACACAAGCTTTCGGAGCGCTGGAGATAATAGGAACTGCAGATGCTGGAGAATCCGAGAAAACAAGGTGTGGAGCTGCATGAACACAGCAGGCCCAGCATCATCAGAGGGGCAGGAAAGCTGATGTTTCAGGCCCTGACCCTCCTTTAGAAATTGGGGAGGGGAAGGGGGTTCTGAAATAAATAGGGAGAGAGGGGTGGTGGATAGAAGGTGGATAGAGGAGACAGATAGGGAGCACTGCTCCTTCTTCAGGTCGATTTGCTGGGGTGGCATGTAGCATGGGCAGGCTATCTTATGAGGGAAGTGTAGGTAGGCCGGTCTTGTGCCTACAGAGCTTAGCAAATGAAGAGGTGATTTGAATGAGATCCTGAGAAAGGTGGGTGTGGAGAATTGAGACGAGGAGGAATATTTTCTCACAGAGTGTTCTCAAGATTTGCAGAGCAAAATTTGCAGATGGTGCTACAATAGGTGGGAACGCAGGCTGTGATGAGGAGGTGAAGAGTTTGCAAGGGGATCTTGGACCAGGCTAGGGGCAGGGGCCAGGATCCCCCAGGAGGAGTTGAATGTGGGGTAAGTACACCCCTTATGGCCAGAGAAACAAAAATGCAAATTATTCTTTAAACGGGAAAGAGGTCTGAAATGCGTCAGTGCAGTGGGATCTGGGCGTCTTTGTGCCTGAGTTGTAGAAAGTGGATCTGTAGGTGGTGCATATAATGAGAAAGGCAGGTGGAATCGTGGCATTTATTGCAGAAGGGGGCTGGAGTTGAAAAGTAAACAAGTGTTGTTCCGATCGTATAAGGCGTTGGTCAGACCACGGCTGGAGTACTGCGTCCAGCTCGGGCCTCCTTCTTTGAGGAAGGATGTGGCGGTATCGGAGGCGGCTCAGGGAGGGTTTCAACAGGCTGGCTTCCGGGACAAGAGGGCTGTTGGACCAGGAGCGGTGGAACAGCTGGGGTTCAGACTTGCTGGAGCTCAGAAGGACGAGGGGGATGATATCTGATCGAGGTATAACAAAACACAACAGGGGATTGAGAAGGTGGATGTTGGACAGATGCTCCCCCTTGTGGGGAACAAGGCATCATAGAGCAACGGCGGGGGGGAGGATCAAAACGGAGGTGAGGAGAAACGATTTCTCTCAGAGGGCTGCGGGCCTGTGGAGATCACTGCCGCAGAGCGCAGTGGAGGCAGAATCGGTCAATATACTGAAGGAAGACGGTTGGTATGTTTCTGGTGAAAATCAGGACTAAAGGGAGGAGGCAGGAAAGTGGAGTTGAGACCGGGAGAAGGTCAGCTACAACCAGGGAGAGCTCAGTGGGTTAGCACGGCAGACTCACGGTGCCAGGGACCCGGGTTCAATTCCAGCCTCGGGTGACTGTCTATGTGGAGTCTGCACATTCTCCCCGTGTCTGCGTGGATTTCCTCCGGGTGATCCAGTTTCCTCCCACAGTCTAAAAATGTATAGGCTAGCTGGATTGGCTGTGCTAAATTGTCCCGTAGTGTCCAGGGATGTGCGGGTTAGGTGGGTTGGCCATGCTATATTGTCCCGTAGTGGCCAGGGATGTGCGGGTTAGGGTGGATTGGCCGTGCTAAATTGTCCCATAGTGCCCACGGATGTGTGGGTTAGGGTGGGTTGGCTGTGCTAAATTGTCCCGGAGTGGCCAGGGATGTGCGGGTTAGGGTGGATTGGCCGTGCTAAATTGTCACATAGTGCTCAGGGATGTGCAGGTTAGGGTGGATTGGCCGTGCTAAATTGTTCCATAGTGCCCAGGGATGTGCGGGTTAGGGTGGATTGGCCGTGCTAAATTGTTCCATAGTGTCCAGGGATGTGCAGGTTAGGGTGGATTGGCCGTGCTAAATTGTCCCGTAGTGCCCAGGGATGTGCGGGTTAAGGTGGATTGACCGTGCTAAATTGTCACATGGTGCTCAGGGATGTGCGGGTTAGGGTGGATTGGCCGTGCTAAATTGTCCCATAGTGCCCAGGGATGTGCAGGTTAGGGTGGATTGGCCGTGCTAAATTGTCCCATAGTGCCCAGGGATGTGCAGGTTAGGGTGGGTTGGCCGTGCTAAATTGTCCCATAGTGCCCAGGGATGTGCGGGTTAGGGTGGATTGGCCGTGCTAAATTGTCACATAGTGCCCAGGGATGTGCGGGTTAGGGTGGATTGGCCGTGCTAAATTGTCACATAGTGCCCAGGGATGTGCGGGTTAGGGTGGATTGGCCGTGCTAAATTGTCACATAGTGCCCAGGAATGTGCGGGTTAGGGTGGGTTGGCCGTGCTAAATTGTCCCATAGTGCCCAGGGATGTGCGGCTTAGGGTGGATTGGCCGTGCTAAATTGTCCCATAGTGCCCAGGGATGTGCGGGTTACGGTGGATTGGCCGTGCTAAATTGTCCCGTAGTGCCCAGGGATGTGCGGTTAGGGTGGATTGGCTGTGCTAAATTGTCCCATAGTGCCCAGGGATGTGCGGGTTAGGGTGGGTTGGCCGTGCTAAATTGTCCCATAGTGCACTGGGATGTGCGGGTTAGGGTGGATTGGCCGTGCTAAATTGTCCCATAGTGCCCAGGGATGTGCGAGTTAGGGTGGGTTGGCCGTGGGAAATTGTCCCATAGTGCCCAGTGATGTGCGAGTTAGGGTGGATTGGCCGTGCTAAATTGTCCCATAGTGCCCAGGGATGTGCGGGTTTGGGTGGGTTGGCCGTGCTAAATTGTCCCGTAGTGCCCAGGGATGTGCGAGTTAGGATGGATTGACGGGTTAAATTGTCCCGTAGTGCCCAGGGATGTGTGGGTTAGGGTGGATTGGCCGTGCTAAATTGTCCCATAGTGCCCAGGGATGTGCGGGTTAGGGTGGGTTGGCCGTACTAAATTGTCCCATAGTGCCCAGGGATGTGCGGGTTAGGGTGGATTGGCCGTACTAAATTGTCCCCTAGTGCCCAGGGATGTGCGGGTTAGGGTGGGTTGGCCGTACTAAATTGTCCCATAGTGCCCAGGGATGTGCGTCTTAGGGTGGATTGGCCGTGGGAAATTGTCCCGTAGTGTCCAGGGATGTGCGGGTTAGGGTGGATTGGCCGTGGGAAATTGTCCCGTAGTGTCCAGGGATGTGCGTGTTAGGGTGGATTGGCCGTGCTAAATTGTCCTGTAGTGCCCAGGGATGTGCGGGTTAGGGTGGATTGGCCGTGCTAAATTGTCCCATAGTGCCCAGGGATGTGCGGGTTAGGGTGGGATTGGCCGTGCTAAATTGTCCCATAGTGCCCAGGGATGTGCGGGTTAGGGTGGATTGGCCGGACTAAATTGTCCCGTAGTGTCCAGGGATGTGCGGGTTAGGGTGGATTGGCCGTGCTAAATTGTCCCATAGTGCCCAGGGATGTGCGGGTTTGGGTGGATTGGCCGTGCTAAATTGTCCCATAGTGCCCACGGATGTGCGGGTTAGGGTGGGTTGGCCGTGCTAAATTGTCCCGGAGTGGCCAGGGATGTGCGGGTTAGGGTGGATTGGCCGTGCTAAATTGTCCCATAGTGCCCAGGGATGTGCGGGTTAGGGTGGATTGGCCGTGCTAAATTGTCACATAGTGCCCAGGAATGTGCGGGTTAGGGTGGGTTGGCCGTGCTAAATTGTCCCATAGTGCCCAGAGATGTGCGGGTTAGGGTGGATTGGCCGTGCTAAATTGTCCCATAGTGCCCAGGGATGTGCGAGTTAGGGTGGGTTGGCCGTGGGAAATTGTCCCATAGTGCCCAGTGATGTGCGAGTTAGGGTGGATTGGCCGTGCTAAATTGTCCCGTAGTGCCCAGGGATGTGTGGGTTAGGGTGGATTGGCCGTGCTAAATTGTCCCATAGTGCCCAGAGATGTGCGGGTTAGGGTGGATTGGCCGTGCTAAATTGTCCCATAGTGCCCAGAGATGTGCGGGTTAGGGTGGATTGGCCGTGCTAAATTGTCCCATAGTGCCCAGGGATGTGCGAGTTAGGGTGGGTTGGCCGTGGGAAATTGTCCCATAGTGCCCAGGGATGTGCGGGTTAGGGTGGATTGGCCGTGCTAAATTGTCCCGTAGTGCCCAGGGATGTGTGGGTTAGGGTGGATTGGCCGTGCTAAATTGTCCCATAGTGCCCAGGGATGTGCGGGTTAGGGTGGGTTGGCCGTGCTAAATTGTCCCGTAGTGCCCAGGGATGTGTGGGTTAGGGTGGGTTGGCCGTGCTAAATTGTCCCATAGTGCCCAGGGATGTGCGGGTTAGGGTGGATTGGCCGTGCTAAATTGTCCCGTAGTGTCCAGGGATGTGCGTGTTAGGGTGGATTGGCCGTGCTAAATTGTCCCATAGTGCCCAGGGATGTGCGGGTTAGGGTGGATTGGACGTGGTAAATTGTCCCATAGTGCCCAGGGATGTGCGGGTTAGGGTGGGATTGGCCGTGCTAAATTGTCCCATAGTGCCCAGGGATGTGCGGGTTAGGGTGGGATTGGCCGTGCTAAATTGTCCCATAGTGCCCAGGGATGTGCGGGTTAGGGTGGATTGGCCGTGCTAAATTGTCCCGTAGTGCCCAGGGATGTGCAGGTTAGGGTGGATTGGCCGTGCTAAATTATCCCGTAGTGCCAAGGGATGTGCGGGTTAGGGTGGGTTGGCAGTGCTAAATTGTCCCGTAGTGCCCAGGGATGTGCGGGTTAGGGTGGATTGGCCGTGCTAAATTGTCCCCTAGTGCCCAGGGATGTGCGGGTTAGGGTGGATTGGCCGTGCTAAATTGTCCCGTAGTGCCCAGGGATGTGCAGGTTAGGGTGGATTGGCCGTGCTAAATTGTCCCGTCGTGTCCAGGGATGTGTGGGTTAGGGTGGGTTGGCCGTGCTAAATTGTCCCATAGTGTCCAGGGATGTGCGGGTTAGGGTGGATTGGCCGTGCTAAATTGTCCCGTAGTGCCCAGGGATGTGCAGGTTAGGGTGGATTGGCCGTGCTAAATTGTCCCATAGTGCCCAGGGATGTGCAGGTTAGGGTGGATTGGCCGTGCTAAATTGTCCTGTAGTGCCCAGGGATGTGTGGGTTAGGGTGGATTGGCCGTGCTAAATTGTCCGGTCGTGTCCAGGGATGTGTGGTTTACGGTGGGTTGGCCGTGCTAAATTGTCCCGTAGAGCCCAGGGATGTGCGGGTTAGGGTGGATTGGCCGTGCTAAATTGTTCCATAGTGCCCAGTGATGTGCGGGTTAGGGTGGATTGTCCGTGCTAAATTGTCCCGTCGTGTCCAGGGATGTGGGGGTTAGGGCGGATTGGCCGTGCTAAATTGTCCCATAGTGCCCAGGGATGTGCGGGTTAGGGTGGATTGGCCGTGCTAAATTGTCCCATAGTGTCCAGGAATGTGTGGGTTAGGGTGGGTTGGCCGTGCTAAACTGTCCCGTAGTGCCCAGGGATGTGCGTGTTAGGGTGGATTGGCCGCGCTAAATTGTCCCATAGTGTCCAGGAATGTGCAGGTTAGGGTGGGTTGGCCGTGCTAAATTGTCCCGTAGTGCCCAGGGATGTGCAGGTTAGGGTGGATTGGCCGTGCTAAATTGTCCCGTCGTGTCCAGGGATGTGTGGGTTAGGGTGGGTTGGCCGTGCTAAATTGTCCCATAGTGCCCAAGGATGTGTGGGTTAGGGTGGGACTGGCCGTGCTAAATTGTCCCGTAGTGCCCAGGGATTTGCGGGTTAGGGTGGATTGGCCGCGCTAAATTGTCCCGTAGTGCCCAGGGATGTGCAGGTTAGGGTGGATTGGCCGTGCTAAATTGTCCCGTAGTGCCCAGGGATGTGCAGGTTAGGGTGGATTGGCCGTGCTAAATTCTCCCGTAGAGCCCAGGGATGTGCAGGTTAGGGTGGATTGGCCGTGCTAAATTCTCCCGTAGAGCCCAGGGATGTGCAGGTTAGGGTGGATTGGCCGTGCTAAATTGTCCCGTACTGCCCAGGGATGTGCAGGTTAGGGTGGATTGGCCGTGCTAAATTGTCCCGTAGAGCCCAGGGACGTGCGGGTTAGGGTGGATTGGCCGTGCTAAATTGTCCCGTAATGCCCAGGGATGTGCAGGTTAGGGTGGATTGGCCGTGCTAAATTGTCCCGTAGAGCCCAGGGATGTGCAGGTTAGGGTGGGTTGGCCGTGCTAAATTGTCCCATAGTGCCCAGGGATGTGTGGGTTGGGGTGGGACTGGCCGTGCTAAATTGTCCCGTAGTGCCCAGGGATGTGCGGGTTAGGGTGGATTGGCCGTGCTAAACTGTCCCGTACTGCCCAGGGATGTGCGGGTTAGGGTGGATTGGCCGTGCTAAATTGTCCCATAGTGTCCAGGGATGTGCAGGTTAGGGTGGGTTGGCCGTGCTAAATTGTCCCGTAGTGCCCAGGGATGTGCAGGTTAGGGTGGATTGGCCGTGCTAAATTGTCCCGTAGAGCCCAGGGATGTGCCGGTTAGGGTGGGTTGGCCGTGCTAAATTGTCCCATAGTGCCCAGGGATGTGTGGGTTAGGGTGGGACTGGCCGTGCTAAATTGTCCCGTAGTGCCCAGGGATGTGCGGGTTAGGGTGGATTGGCCGCGCTAAATTGTCCCGTAGTGCCCAGGGATGTGCAGGTTAGGGTGGATTGGCCGTGCTAAATTGTCCCGTCGTGCCCAGGGATGTGCAGGTTAGGGTGGATTGGCCGTGCTAAATTGTCCCGTAGAGCCCAGAGATGTGCAGGTTAGGGTGGATTGGCCGTGCTAAATTGTCCCGTAGTGCCCAGGGATGTGCAGGTTAGGGTGGATTGGCCGTGCTAAATTGTCCCGTAGATCCCAGGGATGTGCGGGTTAGGGTGGATTGGCCGTGCTAAATTGTTCCATAGTGCCCAGGGATGTGCGGGTTAGGGTGGATTGGCCGTGCTAAATTGTTCCTTAGTGTCCAGGGATGTGCAGGTTAGGGTGGATTGGCCGTGCTAAATTGTCCCGTAGTGCCCAGGGATGTGCGGGTTAAGGTTGATTGGCCGTGCTAAATTGTCACATAGTGCTCAGGCATGTGCGGGTTAGGGTGGATTGGCCGCGCTAAATTGTCCCATAGTGCACAGGGATGTGCGGGTTAGGGTGGATTGGCCGTGCTAAATTGTCACATAGTGCTCAGGGATGTGCGGGTTAGGGTGGATTGGCCGTGCTAAATTGTCCCGTAGTGCCCAGGGATGTGCGGGTTAGGGTGGATTGGCCGTGCTAAATTGTCCCGTAGTGCCCAGGGATGTGCGGGTTAGGGTGGATTGGCCGTGCTAAATTGTCCCATAGTGCCCAGGGATGTGCGGGTTAGGGTGGGTTGGCCGTGCTAAATTGTCCCATAGTGCCCAGGGATGTGCGGGTCAGGGTGGATTGGCCGTGCTAAATTGTCCCGGAGTGGCCAGGGATGTGCGGGTTAGGGTGGATTGGCCGTGCTAAATTGTCACATAGTGCCCAGGGATGTGCGGGTTAGGGTGGATTGGCCGTGCTAAATTGTCACATAGTGCCCAGGGATGTGCGGGTTAGGTTGGGTTGGCCGTGCTAAATAGTCCCATAGTGCCCAGGGATGTGTGGCTTAGGGTGGATTGGCCGTGCTAAATTGTCCCATAGTGCCCAGGGATGTGCGGGTTACGGTGGATTGGCCGTGCGAAATTGTCCCGTAGTGCCCAGGGATGTGCGGTTAGGGTGGATTGGCTGTGCTAAATTGTCCCATAGTGCCCAGGGATGTGCGGGTTAGGGTGGGTTGGCCGTGCTCAATTGTCCCATAGTGCACGGATGTGCGGGTTAGGGTGGATTGGCCGTGCTAAATTGTCCCATAGTGCTTAGGGATGTGCGAGTTAGGGTGGGTTGGCCGTGGGAAATTGTCCCAGAGTGCCCAGTGATGTGCGAGTTAGGGTGGATTGGCCGTGCTAAATTGTCCCATAGTGCCCAGGGATGTGCGGGTTAGGGTGGGTTGGCCGTGCTAAATTGTCCCGTAGTGCCCAGGGATGTGCGAGTTAGGGTGGATTGACGGGCTAAATTGTCCCGTAGTGCCCAGGGATGTGTGGGTTAGGGTGGATTGGCCGTGCTAAATTGTCCCATAGTGCCCAGGGATGTGCGGGTTAGGGTGGGTTGGCCGTACTAAATTGTCCCATAGTGCCCAGGAATGTGCGGGTTAGGGTGGATTGGCCGTACTAAATTGTCCCATAGTGCCCAGGGATGTGCGGGTTAGGGTGGGTTGGCCGTACTATATTGTCCGATAGTGCCCAGGGATGTGCGTGTTAGGGTGGATTGGCCGTGGGAAATTGTCCCGTAGTGTCCAGGGATGTGCGGGTTAGGGTGGATTGGCCGTGGGAAATTGTCCCGTAGTGTCCAGGGATGTGCGTGTTAGGGTTGATTGGCCGTGTTAAATTGTCCTGTAGTGCCCAGGGATGTGCGGGTTAGGGTGGGTTGGCCGTGGGAAATTGTCCCGTAGTGTCCAGGGATGTGCGTGTTAGGGTGGATTGGCCATGCTAAATTGTCCCGTAGTGCCCAGGGATGTGCAGGTTAGGGTGGATTGGCCGTGCTAAATTGTCCCGTAGTGCCCAGGGATGTGCAGGTTAGGGTGGATTGGCCGTGCTAAATTGTCCCGTAGAGCCCAGGGATGTGCAGGTTTGGGTGGGTTGGCCGTGCTAAATTGTCCCATAGTGCCCAGGGATGTGTGGGTTAGGGTGGGACTGGCCGTGCTAAATTGTCCCGTAGTGCCCAGGGATTTGCGGGTTAGGGTGGATTGGCCGCGCTAAATTGTCCCGTAGTGCCCAGGGATGTGCAGGTTAGGGTGGATTGGCCGTGCTAAATTGTCCCGTAGTGCCCAGGGATGTGCAGGTTAGGGTGGATTGGCCGTGCTAAATTCTCCCGTAGAGCCCAGGGATGTGCAGGTTAGGGTGGATTGGCCGTGCTAAATTGTCCCGTACTGCCCAGGGATGTGCAGGTTAGGGTGGATTGGCCGTGCTAAATTGTCCCGTAGAGCCCAGGGATGTGCAGGTTAGGGTGGATTGGCCGTGCTAAATTCTCCCGTAGAGCCCAGGGATGTGCAGGTTAGGGTGGATTGGCCGTGCTAAATTGTCCCGTACTGCCCAGGGATGTGCAGGTTAGGGTGGATTGGCCGTGCTAAATTGTCCCGTAATGCCCAGGGATGTGCAGGTTAGGGTGGATTGGCCGTGCTAAATTGTCCCGTAGAGCCCAGGGATGTGCCGGTTAGGGTGGGTTGGCCGTGCTAAATTGTCCCGTAGTGCCCAGGGATGTGTGGGTTAGGGTGGGACTGGCCGTGCTAAATTGTCCCGTAGTGCCCAGGGATGTGCGGGTTAGGGTGGATTGGCCGCGCTAAATTGTCCCGTAGTGCCCAGGGATGTGCAGGTTAGGGTGGATTGGCCGTGCTAAATTGTCCCGTCGTGCCCAGGGATGTGCAGGTTAGGGTGGATTGGCCGTGCCAAATTGTCCCGTAGAGCCCAGAGATGTGCAGGTTAGGGTGGATTGGCCGTGCTAAATTGTCCCGTAGTGCCCAGGGATGTGCAGGTTAGGGTGGATTGGCCGTGCTAACTTGTCCCGTAGAGCCCAGGGATGTGCGGGTTAGGGTGGATTGGCCGTGCTAAATTGTTCCATAGTGCCCAGGGATGTGCGGGTTAGGGTGGATTGGCCGTGCTAAATTGTTCCTTAGTGTCCAGGGATGTGCAGGCTAGGGTGGATTGGCCGTGCTAAATTGTCCCGTAGTGCCCAGGGATGTGCGGGTTAAGGTGGATTGGCCGTGCTAAATTGTCACATAGTGCTCAGGCATGTG
Organism: Stegostoma tigrinum; assembly: GCF_030684315.1. Classification (NCBI taxonomy): domain Eukaryota; kingdom Metazoa; phylum Chordata; class Chondrichthyes; order Orectolobiformes; family Stegostomatidae; genus Stegostoma; species Stegostoma tigrinum. The sequence goes on from NC_081398.1 coordinate 4,239,394, forward strand.
CGGGTTAGGGTGGATTGGCCGCGCTAAATTGTCCCATAGTGCACAGGGATGTGCGGGTTAGGGTGGATTGGCCGTGCTAAATTGTCACATAGTGCTCAGGGATGTGCGGGTTAGGGTGGATTGGCCGTGCTAAATTGTCCCATAGTGCCCAGGGATGTGCGGGTTAGGGTGGGTTGGCCGTGCTAAATTGTCCCATAGTGCCCAGGGATGTGCGGGTTAGGGTGGATTGGCCGTGCTAAATTGTCCCGGAGTGGCCAGGGATGTGCGGGTTAGGGTGGATTGGCCGTGCTAAATTGTCACATAGTGCCCAGGGATGTGCGGGTTAGGGTGGATTGGCCGTGCTAAATTGTCACATAGTGCCCAGGGATGTGCGGGTTAGGGTGGGTTGGCCGTGCTAAATAGTCCCATAGTGCCCAGGGATGTGTGGCTTAGGGTGGATTGGCCGTGCTAAATTGTCCCATACTGCCCAGGGATGTGCGGGTTACGGTGGATTGGCCGTGCTAAATTGTCCCGTAGTGCCCAGGGATGTGCGGTTAGGGTGGCTTGGCTGTGCTAAATTGTCCCATAGTGCCCAGGGATGTGCGGGTTAGGGTGGGTTGGCCGTGCTAAATTGTCCCATAGTGCACAGGGATGTGCGGGTTAGGGTGGATTGGCCGTTCTAAATTGTCCCATAGTGCCCAGGGATGTGCGAGTTAGGGTGGGTTGGCCGTGGGAAATTGTCCCATAGTGCCCAGGGATGTGCGAGTTAGGGTGGATTGGCCGTGCTAAATTGTCCCATAGTGCCCAGGGATGTGCGGGTTAGGGTGGGTTGGCCGTGCTAAATTGTCCCGTAGTGCCCAGGGATGTGCGAGTTAGGGTGGATTGACGGGCTAAATTGTCCCGTAGTGCCCAGGGATGTGTGGGTTAGGGTGGATTGGCCGTGCTAAATTGTCCCATAGTGCCCAGGGATGTGCGGGTTAGGGTGGGTTGGCCGTACTAAATTGTCCAATAGTGCCCAGGGATGTGCGTGTTAGGGTGGATTGGCCGTACTAAATTGTCCCATAGTGCCCAGGGATGTGCGGGTTAGGGTGGGTTGGCCGTACTAAATTGTCCCATAGTGCCCAGGGATGTGCGTGTTAGGGTGGATTGGCCGTGGGAAATTGTCCCGTAGTGTCCAGGGATGTGCGGGTTAGGGTGGATTGGCCGTGGGAAATTGTCCCGTAGTGTCCAGGGATGTGCGTGTTAGGGTGGATTGGCCGTGCTAAATTGTCCCATAGTGCCCAGGGATGTGCGGGTTAGGGTGGATTGGCCGTGCTAAATTGTCCCATAGTGCCCAGGGATGTGCGGGTTAGGGTGGGATTGGCCGTGCTAAATTGTCCCATAGTGCCCAGGGATGTGCGGGTTAGGGTGGATTGGCCGGACTAAATTGTCCCGTAGTGTCCAGGGATGTGCGGGTTAGGGTGGATTGGCCGTGCTAAATTGTCCCATAGTGCCCAGGGATGTGCGGGTTTGGGTGGATTGGCCGTGCTAAATTGTCCCATAGTGCCCACGGATGTGCGGGTTAGGGTGGGTTGGCCGTGCTAAATTGTCCCGGAGTGGCCAGGGATGTGCGGGTTAGGGTGGATTGGCCGTGCTAAATTGTCCCATAGTGCCCAGGGATGTACGGGTTAGGGTGGATTGGCCGTGCTAAATTGTCACATAGTGCCCAGGAATGTGCGGGTTAGGGTGGGTTGGCCGTGCTAAATTGTCCCATAGTGCCCAGAGATGTGCGGGTTAGGGTGGATTGGCCGTGCTAAATTGTCCCATAGTGCCCAGGGATGTGCGAGTTAGGGTGGGTTGGCCGTGGGAAATTGTCCCATAGTGCCCAGTGATGTGCGAGTTAGGGTGGATTGGCCGTGCTAAATTGTCCCGTAGTGCCCAGGGATGTGCGGGTTAGGGTGGATTGGCCGTGCTAAATTGTCCCGTAGTGCCCAGGGATGTGCGGGTTAGGGTGGATTGGCCGTGCTAAATTGTCCCGTAGTGCCCAGGGATGTGCGGGTTAGGGTGGATTGGCCGTGCTAAATTGTCCCGTAGTGCCCAGGGATGTGCGGGTTAGGGTGGATTGGCCGTGCTAAATTGTCCCGTAGTGCCCAGGGATGTGCGGGTTAGGGTGGATTGGCCGTGCTAAATTGTCCCATAGTGCCCAGGGATGTGCGGGTTAGGGTGGGTTGGCCGTGCTAAATTGTCCCGTAGTGCCCAGGGATGTGTGGGTTAGGGTGGGTTGGCCGTGCTAAATTGTCCCATAGTGCCCAGGGATGTGCGGGTTAGGGTGGATTGGCCGTGCTAAATTGTCCCGTAGTGTCCAGGGATGTGCGTGTTAGGGTGGATTGGCCGTGCTAAATTGTCCCATAGTGCCCAGGGATGTGCGGGTTAGGGTGGATTGGACGTGGTAAATTGTCCCATAGTGCCCAGGGATGTGCGGGTTAGGGTGGGATTGGCCGTGCTAAATTGTCCCATAGTGCCCAGGGATGTGCGGGTTAGGGTGGGATTGGCCGTGCTAAATTGTCCCATAGTGCCCAGGGATGTGCGGGTTAGGGTGGATTGGCCGTGCTAAATTGTCCCGTAGTGCCCAGGGATGTGCAGGTTAGGGTGGATTGGCCGTGCTAAATTATCCCGTAGTGCCCAGGGATGTGCGGGTTAGGGTGGGTTGGCAGTGCTAAATTGTCCCGTAGTGCCCAGGGATGTGCGGGTTAGGGTGGATTGGCCGTGCTAAATTGTCCCCTAGTGCCCAGGGATGTGCGGGTTAGGGTGGATTGGCCGTGCTAAATTGTCCCGTAGTGCCCAGGGATGTGCAGGTTAGGGTGGATTGGCCGTGCTAAATTGTCCCGTCGTGTCCAGGGATGTGTGGGTTAGGGTGGGTTGGCCGTGCTAAATTGTCCTGTAGTGCCCAGGGATGTGTGGGTTAGGGTGGATTGGCCGTGTTAAATTGTCCCGTAGTGTCCAGGGATGTGCAGGTTAGGGTGGATTGGCCGTGCTAAATTGTCCCGTAGTGCCCAGGGATGTGCAGGTTAGGGTGGATTGGCCGTGCTAAATTGTCCCATAGTGCCCAGGGATGTGCGGGTTAGGGTGGATTGGCCGTGCTAAATTGTCCGGTCGTGTCCAGGGATGTGTGGGTTACGGTGGGTTGGCCGTGCTAAATTGTCCCGTAGAGCCCAGGGATGTGCGGGTTAGGGTGGATTGGCCGTGCTAAATTGTCCCGTAGAGCCCAGGGATGTGCAGGTTAGGGTGGATTGGCCGTGCTAAATTCTCCCGTAGAGCCCAGGGATGTGCAGGTTAGGGTGGATTGGCCGTGCTAAATTGTCCCGTACTGCCCAGGGATGTGCAGGTTAGGGTGGATTGGCCGTGCTAAATTGTCCCGTAGAGCCCAGGGATGTGCGGGTTAGGGTGGATTGGCCGTGCTAAATTGTCCCGTAATGCCCAGGGATGTGCAGGTTAGGGTGGATTGGCCGTGCTAAATTGTCCCGTAGAGCCCAGGGATGTGCAGGTTAGGGTGGGTTGGCCGTGCTAAATTGTCCCATAGTGCCCAGGGATGTGTGGGTTGGGGTGGGACTGGCCGTGCTAAATTGTCCCGTAGTGCCCAGGGATGTGCGGGTTCGGGTGGATTGGCCGTGCTAAATTGTCCCGTAGTGCCCAGGGATGTGCGGGTTAGGGTGGATTGGCCGTGCTAAACTGTCCCGTACTGCCCAGGGATGTGCGGGTTCGGGTGGATTGGCCGTGCTAAATTGTCCCATAGTGTTCAGGGATGTGCAGGTTAGGGTGGGTTGGCCGTGCTAAATTGTCCCGTAGTGCCCAGGGATGTGAAGGTTAGGGTGGATTGGCCGTGCTAAATTGTCCCGTAGAGCCCAGGGATGTGCCGGTTAGGGTGGATTGGCCGTGCTAAATTGTCCCGTCGTGTCCAGGGATGTGTGGGTTAGGGTGGGACTGGCCGTGCTAAATTGTCCCGTAGTGCCCAGGGATGTGCGGGTTAGGGTGGATTGGCCGCGCTAAATTGTCCCGTAGTGCCCAGGGATGTGCAGGTTAGGGTGGATTGGCCGTGCTAAATTGTCCCGTCGTGCCCAGGGATGTGCAGGTTAGGGTGGATTGGCCGTGCTAAATTGTCCCGTAGAGCCCAGAGATGTGCAGGTTAGGGTGGATTGGCCGTGCTAAATTGTCCCGTAGTGCCCAGGGATGTGCAGGTTAGGGTGGATTGGCCGTGCTAAATTGTCCCGTAGATCCCAGGGATGTGCGGGTTAGGGTGGATTGGCCGTGCTAAATTGTTCCATAGTGCCCAGGGATGTGCGGGTTAGGGTGGATTGGCCGTGCTAAATTGTTCCTTAGTGTCCAGGGATGTGCAGGTTAGGGTGGATTGGCCGTGCTAAATTGTCCCGTAGTGCCCAGGGATGTGCGGGTTAAGGTGGATTGGCCGTGCTAAATTGTCACATAGTGCTCAGGCATGTGCGGGTTAGGGTGGATTGGCCGCGCTAAATTGTCCCATAGTGCACAGGGATGTGCGGGTTAGGGTGGATTGGCCGTGCTAAATTGTCACATAGTGCTCAGGGATGTGCGGGTTAGGGTGGATTGGCCGTGCTAAATTGTCCCGTAGTGCCCAGGGATGTGCGGGTTAGGGTGGATTGGCCGTGCTAAATTGTCCCGTAGTGCCCAGGGATGTGCGGGTTAGGGTGGATTGGCCGTGCTAAATTGTCCCATAGTGCCCAGGGATGTGCGGGTTAGGGTGGGTTGGCCGTGCTAAATTGTCCCATAGTGCCCAGGGATGTGCGGGTCAGGGTGGATTGGCCGTGCTAAATTGTCCCGGAGTGGCCAGGGATGTGCGGGTTAGGGTGGATTGGCCGTGCTAAATTGTCACATAGTGCCCAGGGATGTGCGGGTTAGGGTGGATTGGCCGTGCTAAATTGTCACATAGTGCCCAGGGATGTGCGGGTTAGGTTGGGTTGGCCGTGCTAAATAGTCCCATAGTGCCCAGGGATGTGTGGCTTAGGGTGGATTGGCCGTGCTAAATTGTCCCATAGTGCCCAGGGATGTGCGGGTTACGGTGGATTGGCCGTGCAAAATTGTCCCGTAGTGCCCAGGGATGTGCGGTTAGGGTGGATTGGCTGTGCTAAATTGTCCCATAGTGCCCAGGGATGTGCGGGTTAGGGTGGGTTGGCCGTGCTCAATTGTCCCATAGTGCACAGGGATGTGCGGGTTAGGGTGGATTGGCCGTGCTAAATTGTCCCATAGTGCTTAGGGATGTGCGAGTTAGGGTGGGTTGGCCGTGGGAAATTGTCCCAGAGTGCCCAGTGATGTGCGAGTTAGGGTGGATTGGCCGTGCTAAATTGTCCCATAGTGCCCAGGGATGTGCGGGTTAGGGTGGGTTGGCCGTGCTAATTTGTCCCGTAGTGCCCAGGGATGTGCGAGTTAGGGTGGATTGACGGGCTAAATTGTCCCGTAGTGCCCAGGGATGTGTGGGTTAGGGTGGATTGGCCGTGCTAAATTGTCCCATAGTGCCCAGGGATGTGCGGGTTAGGGTGGGTTGGCCGTACTAAATTGTCCCATAGTGCCCAGGAATGTGCGGGTTAGGGTGGATTGGCCGTACTAAATTGTCCCATAGTGCCCAGGGATGTGCGGGTTAGGGTGGGTTGGCTGTGGGAAATTGTCCCGTAGTGTCCAGGGATGTGCGGGTTAGGGTGGATTGGCCGTGGGAAATTGTCCCGTAGTGTCCAGGGATGTGCGTGTTAGGGTTGATTGGCCGTGTTAAATTGTCCTGTAGTGCCCAGGGATGTGCGGGTTAGGGTGGGTTGGCCGTGGGAAATTGTCCCGTAGTGTCCAGGGATGTGCGTGTTAGGGTGGATTGGCCATGCTAAATTGTCCCGTAGTGCCCAGGGATGTGCAGGTTAGGGTGGATTGGCCGTGCTAAATTGTCCCGTAGTGCCCAGGGATGTGCAGGTTAGGGTGGATTGGCCGTGCTAAATTGTCCCGTAGAGCCCAGGGATGTGCAGGTTAGGGTGGGTTGGCCGTGCTAAATTGTCCCATAGTGCCCAGGGATGTGTGGGTTAGGGTGGGACTGGCTGTGCTAAATTGTCCCGTAGTGCCCAGGGATTTGCGGGTTAGGGTGGATTGGCCGCGCTAAATTGTCCCGTAGTGCCCAGGGATGTGCAGGTTAGGGTGGATTGGCTGTGCTAAATTGTCCCGTAGTGCCCAGGGATGTGAAGGTTAGGGTGGATTGGCCGTGCTAAATTCTCCCGTAGAGCCCAGGGATGTGCAGGTTAGGGTGGATTGGCCGTGCTAAATTGTCCCGTACTGCCCAGGGATGTGCAGGTTAGGGTGGATTGGCCGTGCTAAATTGTCCCGTAGAGCCCAGGGATGTGCGGGTTAGGGTGGATTGGCCGTGCTAAATTGTCCCGTAATGCCCAGGGATGTGCAGGTTAGGGTGGATTGGCCGTGCTAAATTGTCCCGTAGAGCCCAGGGATGTGCCGGTTAGGGTGGGTTGGCCGTGCTAAATTGTCCCATAGTGCCCAGGGATGTGTGGGTTAGGGTGGGACTGGCCGTGCTAAATTGTCCCGTAGTGCCCAGGGATGTGCGGGTTAGGGTGGATTGGCCGCGCTAAATTGTCCCGTAGTGCCCAGGGATGTGCAGGTTAGGGTGGATTGGCCGTGCTAAATTGTCCCGTCGTGCCCAGGGATGTGCAGGTTAGGGTGGATTGGCCGTGCTAAATTGTCCCGTAGAGCCCAGAGATGTGCAGGTTAGGGTGGATTGGCCGTGCTAAATTGTCCCGTAGTGCCCAGGGATGTGCAGGTTAGGGTGGATTGGCCGTGCTAACTTGTCCCGTAGAGCCCAGGGATGTGCGGGTTAGGGTGGATTGGCCGTGCTAAATTGTTCCATAGTGCCCAGGGATGTGCGGGTTAGGGTGGATTGGCCGTGCTAAATTGTTCCTTAGTGTCCAGGGATGTGCAGGCTAGGGTGGATTGGCCGTGCTAAATTGTCCCGTAGTGCCCAGGGATGTGCGGGTTAAGGTGGATTGGCCATGCTAAATTGTCACATAGTGCTCAGGCATGTGCGGGTTAGGGTGGATTGGCCGCGCTAAATTGTCCCATAGTGCACAGGGATGTGCGGGTTAGGGTGGATTGGCCGTGCTAAATTGTCACATAGTGCTCAGGGATGTGCGGGTTAGGGTGGATTGGCCGTGCTAAATTGTCCCATAGTGCCCAGGGATGTGCGGGTTAGGGTGGGTTGGCCGTGCTAAATTGTCCCATAGTGCCCAGGGATGTGCGGGTTAGGGTGGATTGGCCGTGCTAAATTGTCCCGGAGTGGCCAGGGATGTGCGGGTTAGGGTGGATTGGCCGTGCTAAATTGTCACATAGTGCCCAGGGATGTGCGGGTTAGGGTGGATTGGCCGAGCTAAATTGTCCTGTAGTGCCCAGGGATGTGCGGGTTAGGGTGGATTGGCCGTGCTAAATTGTCACATAGTGCCCAGGGATGTGCGGGTTAGGGTGGGTTGTCGTGCTAAATAGTCCCATAGTGCCCAGGGATGTGCGGGTTAGGGTGGGTTGGCCGTGCTATATTGTCCCGTAGTGCCCAGGGATGTGCAGGTTAGGGTGGATTGGCCGTGCTAAATTGTCCCATAGTGCCCAGGGATGTGTGGCTTAGGGTGGATTGGCCGTGCTAAATTGTCCCATAGTGCCCAGGGATGTGCGGGTTAGGGTGGATTGGCCGTGCGAAATTGTCCCGTAGTGCCCAGGCATGTGCGGTTAGGGTGGCTTGGCTGTGCTAAATTGTCCCATAGTGCCCATGGATGTGCGGGTTAGGGTGGGTTGGCCGTGCTAAATTGTCCCATAGTGCACAGGGATGTGCGGGTTAGGGTGGATTGGCCGTGCTAAATTGTCCCATAGTGCCCAGGGATGTGCGAGTTAGGGTGGGTTGGCCGTGGGAAATTGTCCCAGAGTGCCCAGTGATGTGCGAGTTAGGGTGGATTGGCCGTGCTAAATTGTCCCATAGTGCCCAGGGATGTGCGGGTTAGGGTGGGTTGGCCGTGCTAAATTGTCCCGTAGTGCCCAGGGATGTGCGAGTTAGGGTGGATTGACGGGCTAAATTGTCCCGTAGTGCCCAGGGATGTGTGGGTTAGGGTGGATTGGCCGTGCTAAATTGTCCCATAGTGCCCAGGCATGTGCGGGTTAGGGTGGGTTGGCCGTACTAAATTGTCCCATAGTGCCCAGGGATGTGCGGGTTAGGGTGGATTGGCCGTACTAAATTGTCCCATAGTGCCCAGGGATGTGCGGGTTAGGGTGGGTTGGCCGTGCTAAACTGTCCCGTAGTGCCCAGGGATGTGCGTGTTAGGGTGGATTGGCCGCGCTAAATTGTCCCATAGTGTCCAGGGATGTGCAGGTTAGGGTGGGTTGGCCGTGCTAAATTGTCCCGTAGTGCCCAGGGATGTGCAGGTTAGGGTGGATTGGCCGTGCTAAATTGTCCCGTAGAGCCCAGGGATGTGCAGGTTAGGGTGGGTTGGCCGTGCTAAATTGTCCCATAGTGCCCAGGGATGTGTGGGTTAGGGTGGGACTGGCCGTTCTAAATTGTCCCGTAGTGCCCAGGGATTTGCGGGTTAGGGTGGATTGGCCGCGCTAAATTGTCCCGTAGTGCCCAGGGATGTGCAGGTTAGGGTGGATTGGCCGTGCTAAATTGTCCCGTAGTGCCCAGGGATGTGCCGGTTAGGGTGGATTGGCCGTGCTAAATTCTCCCGTAGAGCCCAGGGATTTGCAGGTTAGGGTGGATTGGCCGTGCTAAATTGTCCCGCAGTGCCCAGGGATGTGCAGGTTAGGGTGGATTGGCCGTGCTAAATTGTCCCGTAGAGCCCAGGGATGTGCGGGTTAGGGCGGATTGGCCGTGCTAAATTGTCCCGTAATGCCCAGGGATGTGCAGGTTAGGGTGGATTGGCCGTGCTAAATTGTCCCGTAGAGCCCAGGGATGTGCAGGTTAGGGTGGAATGGCCGTGCTAAATTGTCCTGTAGAGCCCAGGGATGTGCAGGTTAGGGTGGGTTGGCCGTGCTAAATTGTCCCATAGTGCCCAGGGATGTGTGGGTTAGGGTGGGACTGGCCGTGCTAAATTGTCCCGTAGTGCCCAGGGATTTGCGGGTTAGGGTGGATTGGCCGCGCTAAATTGTCCCGTAGTGCCCAGGGATGTGCAGGTTAGGGTGGATTGGCCGTGCTAAATTGTCCCGTAGTGCCCAGGGATGTGCAGGTTAGGGTGGATTGGCCGTGCTAAATTGTCCCGTAGAGCCCAGGGATGTGCAGGTTAGGGTGGATTGGCCGTGCTAAATTGTCCCGTAGTGCCCAGGGATGTGCAGGTTAGGGTGGATTGGCCGTGCTAAATTGTCCCGTAGAGCCCAGGGATGTGCGGGTTAGGGTGGATTGGCCGTGCTAAATTGTCCCGTAGTGCCCAGGCATGTGCAGGTTAGGGTGGATTGGCCGTGCTAAATTGTCCCGCAGTGCCCAGGGATGTGCAGGTTAGGGTGGATTGGCCGTGCTAAATTGTCCCATAGTGCCCAGGGATGTGTGGGTTAGGGTGGGACTGGCCGTGCTAATTTGTCCCATAGTGCCCAGGGATGTGCAGGTTAGGGTGGGTTGGCCGTGCTAAATTATCCCATAGTGCCCAGGGATGTGCGGGTTAGGGTGGATTGGCCGTGCTAAATTGTCCCATAGTGCCCAGGGATGTGTGGGTTAGGGTGGGACTGGCCGTGCTAAATTGTCCCGTAGTGCCCAGTGATGTGCGGGTTAGGGTGGATTGGCTGCGCTAAATTGTCCCATAGTGCCCAGGGATGTGCGGGTTAGGGTGGATTGGCCGTGCTAAATTGCCCCGTAGTGCCCAGGGATGTGCGGGTTAGGGTGGATTGGCCATGCTAAATTGTCCCATAGTGCCCAGGGATGTGCAGGTTATGGTGGGTTGGCCGTGCTAAATTGTCCCGTAGTGCCCAGGGATGTGTGGGTTAGGGTGGGACTGGCCGTGCTAAATTGTCCCGTAGTGCCCAGGGATGTGCGGGTTAGGGTGGATTGTCCGCGCTAAATTGTCCCATAGTGCCCAGGGATGTGCAGGTTAGGGTGGATTGGCCGTGCTAAATTGTCCCGTAGTGCCCAGGGATGTGCAGGTTAGGGTGGATTGGCCGTGCTAAATTGTCCCGTAGAGCCCAGGGATGTGCAGGTTAGGGTGGATTGGCCGTGCTAAATTGTCCCGTAGTGCCCAGGGATGTGCAGGTTAGGGTGGAATGGCCGTGCTAAATTGTCCCGTAGAGCCCAGGGATGTGCGGGTTAGGGTGGATTGGCCGTGCTAAATTGTCCCGTAGTGCCCAGGCATGTGCAGGTTAGGGTGGATTGGCCCTGCTAAATTGTCCCGTAGAGCCCAGGGATGTGCAGGTTAGGGTGGGTTGGCCGTGCTAAATTGTCCCGTAGAGCCCAGGGATGTGCAGGTTAGGGTGGGACTGTCCGTGCTAAATTGTCCCGTAGTGCCCAGGGATGTGCTGGTCAGGGTGGATTGGCCGCGCTAAATTGTCCCGTAGTGCCCAGGGATGTGCGGGTTAGGGTGGATTGGCCGTGCTAAATTGCCCCGTAGTGCCCAGGGATGTGCGGGTTAGGGTGGATTGGCCGTGCTAAATTGTCCCGTAGTGCCCAGGGATGTGCGGGTTAGGGTGGATTGGCCGTGCTAAATTGTCCCGTCGTGTCCAGGGATGTGTGGGTTAGGGTGGGTTGGCCGTGCTAAATTGTCCCGTAGTGCCCAGGGATGTGCGGGTTAGGGTTGATTGGCCGTGCTAAATTGTCCCGTAGTGCCCAGGGATGTGCAGGTTAGGGTGGATTGGCCGTGCTAAATTGTCCCATAGTGCCCAGGGATGTGCGGGTTAGGGTGGATTGGCCGTGCTAAATTGTCCGGTCGTGTCCAGGGATGTGTGGGTTACGGTGGGTTGGCCGTGCTAAATTGTCCCGTAGTGCCCACAGATGTGCGGGTTAGGGTGGATTGGCCGTGCTAAATTGTTCCATAGTGCCCAGTGATGTGCGGGTTAGGGTGGATTGTCCGTGCTAAATTGTCCCGTCGTGTCCAGGGATGTGTGGGTTAGGGCGGATTAGCCGTGCTAAATTGTCCCGTAGTGTCCAGGGATGTGCGGGTTAGGGTGGATTGGCCGTGCTAAATTGTCCCATAGTGTCCAGGAATGTGTGGGTTAGGGTGGGTTGGCCGTGCTAAACTGTCCCGTAGTGCCCAGGGATGTGCGTGTTAGGGTGGATTGGCCGCGCTAAATTGTCCCATAGTGTCCAGGGATGTGCAGGTTAGGGTGGGTTGGCCGTGCTAAATTGTCCCGTAGTGCCCAGGGATGTGCAGGTCAGGGTGGCTTGGCCGTGCTAAATTGTCCCGTAGAGCCCAGGGATGTGCAGGTTAGGGTGGGTTGGCCGTGCTAAATTGTCCCATAGTGCCCAGGGATGTGTGGGTTAGGGTGGGACTGGCCGTTCTAAATTGTCCCGTAGTGCCCAGGGATTTGCGGGTTAGGGTGGATTGGCCGCGCTAAATTGTCCCGTAGTGCCCAGGGATGTGCAGGTTAGGGTGGATTGGCCGTGCTAAATTGTCCCGTAGTGCCCAGGGATGTGCAGGTTAGGGTGGATTGGCCGTGCTAAATTCTCCCGTAGAGCCCAGGGATTTGCAGGTTAGGGTGGATTGGCCGTGCTAAATTGTCCCGCAGTGCCCAGGGATGTGCAGGTTAGGGTGGATTGGCCGTGCTAAATTGTCCCGTAGAGCCCAGGGATGTGCGGGTTAGGGCGGATTGGCCGTGCTAAATTGTCCCGTAATGCCCAGGGATGTGCAGGTTAGGGTGGATTGGCCGTGCTAAATTGTCCCGTAGAGCCCAGGGATGTGCTGGTTAGGGTGGAATGGCCGTGCTAAATTGTCCTGTAGTGCCCAGGGATGTGCAGGTTAGGGTGGGTTGGCCGTGCTAAATTGTCCCATAGTGCCCAGGGATGTGTGGGTTAGGGTGGGACTGGCCGTGCTAAATTGTCCCGTAGTGCCCAGGGATGTGCGGGTTAGGGTGGATTGGCCGCGCTAAATTGTCCCGTAGTGCCCAGGGATGTGCAGGTTAGGGTGGATTGGCCGTGCTAAATTGTCCCGTAGTGCCCAGGGATGTGCAGGTTAGGGTGGATTGGCCGTGCTAAATTGTCCCGTAGAGCCCAGGGATGTGCAGGTTAGGGTGGATTGGCCGTGCTAAATTGTCCCGTAGTGCCCAGGGATGTGCAGGTTACGGTGGATTGGCGTGCTAAATTGTCCCGTAGAGCCCAGGGATGTGCGGGTTAGGGTGGATTGGCCGTGCTAAATTGTCCCGTAGTGCCCAGGCATGTGCAGGTTAGGGTGGATTGGCCGTGCTAAATTGTCCCGTAGAGCCCAGGGATGTGCAGGTTAGGGTGGGTTGGCCGTGCTAAATTGTCCCATAGAGCCCAGGGATGTGCAGGTTAGGGTGGGACTGGCCATGCTAAATTGTCCCGTAGTGCCCAGGGATGTGCGGGTTAGGGTGGATTGGCCGCGCTAAATTGTCCCGTAGTGCCCAGGGATGTGCGGGTTAGGGTGGATTGGCCGTGCTAAATTGCCCCGTAGTGCCCAGGGATGTGCGGGTTAGGGTGGATTGGCCGTGCTAAATTATCCCATAGTGCCCAGGGATGTGCAGGTTAGGGTGGGTTGGCCGTGCTAAATTGTCCCATCGTGCCCAGGGATGTGCAGGTTAGGGTGGATTGGCCGTGCTAAATTGTCCCATAGTGCCCAGGGATGTGTGGGTTAGGGTGGGACTGGCCGTGCTAAATTGTCCCATAGTGCCCAGGGATGTGCAGGTTAGGGTGGGTTGGCCGTGCTAAATTATCCCATAGTGCCCAGGGATGTGCGGGTTAGGGTGGATTGGCTGTGCTAAATTGTCCCATAGTGCCCAGGGATGTGTGGGTTAGGGTGGGACTGGCCGTGCTAAATTGTCCCGTAGTGCCCAGTGATGTGCGGGTTAGGGTGGATTGGCTGCGCTAAATTGTCCCATAGTGCCCAGGGATGTGCGGGTTAGGGTGGATTGGCCGTGCTAAATTGCCCCGTAGTGCCCAGGGATGTGCGGGTTAGGGTGGATTGGCCATGCTAAATTGTCCCATAGTGCCCAGGGGTGTGCAGGTTAGGGTGGGTTGGCCGTGCTAAATTGTCCCATAGTGCCCAGGGATGTGTGGGTTAGGGTGGGACTGGCCGTGCTAAATTGTCCCGTAGTGCCCAGGGATGTGCGGGTTAGGGTGGATTGTCCGCGCTAAATTGTCCCATAGTGCCCAGGGATGAGCGGGTTAGGGTGGATTGGCCGTGCTAAATTGTCCCATAGTGCCCAGGGATGTGCAGGTTAGGGTGGATTGGCCGTGCTGAATTGTCCCGTAGTGCCCAGGGATGTGCAGGTTAGGGTGGATTGGCCGTGCTAAATTGTCCCGTAGTGCCCAGGGATGTGCAGGTTAGGGTGGATTGGCCGTGCTAAATTGTCCCGTAGAGCCCAGGGATGTGCAGGTTAGGGTGGATTGGCCGTGCTAAATTGTCCCGTAGTGCCCAGGGATGTGCAGGTTAGGGTGGATTGGCCGTGCTAAATTGTCCCGCAGTGCCCAGGGATGTGCAGGTTAGGGTGGATTGGCCGTGCTAAATTGTCCCGTAGAGCCCAGGGATGTGCGGGTTAGGGCGGATTGGCCGTGCTAAATTGTCCCGTAATGCCCAGGGATGTGCAGGTTAGGGTGGATTGGCCGTGCTAAATTGTCCCGTAGAGCCCAGGGATGTGCTGGTTAGGGTGGAATGGCCGTGCTAAATTGTCCTGTAGTGCCCAGGGATGTGCAGGTTAGGGTGGGTTGGCCGTGCTAAATTGTCCCATAGTGCCCAGGGATGTGTGGGTTAGGGTGGGACTGGCCGTGCTAAATTGTCCCGTAGTGCCCAGGGATGTGCGGGTTAGGGTGGATTGGCCGCGCTAAATTGTCCCGTAGTGCCCAGGGATGTGCAGGTTAGGGTGGATTGGCCGTGCTAAATTGTCCCGTAGTGCCCAGGGATGTGCAGGTTAGGGTGGATTGGCCGTGCTAAATTGTCCCGTAGAGCCCAGGGATGTGCAGGTTAGGGTGGATTGGCCGTGCTAAATTGTCCCGTAGTGCCCAGGGATGTGCAGGTTAGGGTGGATTGGCCGTGCTAAATTGTCCCGTAGAGCCCAGGGATGTGCGGGTTAGGGTGGATTGGCCGTGCTAAATTGTCCCGTAGTGCCCAGGCATGTGCAGGTTAGGGTGGATTGGCCGTGCTAAATTGTCCCGTAATGCCCAGGGATGTGCAGGTTAGGGTGGATTGGCCGTGCTAAATTGTCCCATAGTGCCCAGGGATGTGTGGGTTAGGGTGGAATGGCCGTGCTAAATTGTCCTGTAGAGCCCAGGGATGTGCAGGTTAGGGTGGGTTGGCCGTGCTAAATTGTCCCATAGTGCCCAGGGATGTGTGGGTTAGGGTGGGACTGGCCGTGCTAAATTGTCCCGTAGTGCCCAGGGATTTGCGGGTTAGGGTGGATTGGCCGCGCTAAATTGTCCCGTAGTGCCCAGGGATGTGCAGGTTAGGGTGGATTGGCCGTGCTAAATTGTCCCGTAGTGCCCAGGGATGTGCAGGTTAGGGTGGATTGGCCGTGCTAAATTGTCCCGTAGAGCCCAGGGATGTGCAGGTTAGGGTGGATTGGCCGTGCTAAATTGTCCCGTAGTGCCCAGGGATGTGCAGGTTAGGGTGGATTGGCCGTGCTAAATTGTCCCGTAGAGCCCAGGGATGTGCGGGTTAGGGTGGATTGGCCGTGCTAAATTGTCCCGTAGTGCCCAGGCATGTGCAGGTTAGGGTGGATTGGCCGTGCTAAATTGTCCCGCAGTGCCCAGGGATGTGCAGGTTAGGGTGGATTGGCCGTGCTAAATTGTCCCATAGTGCCCAGGGATGTGTGGGTTAGGGTGGGACTGGCCGTGCTAAATTGTCCCATAGTGCCCAGGGATGTGCAGGTTAGGGTGGGTTGGCCGTGCTAAATTATCCCATAGTGCCCAGGGATGTGCGGGTTAGGGTGGATTGGCCGTGCTAAATTGTCCCATAGTGCCCAGGGATGTGTGGGTTAGGGTGGGACTGGCCGTGCTAAATTGTCCCGTAGTGCCCAGTGATGTGCGGGTTAGGGTGGATTGGCTGCGCTAAATTGTCCCATAGTGCCCAGGGATGTGCGGGTTAGGGTGGATTGGCCGTGCTAAATTGCCCCGTAGTGCCCAGGGATGTGCGGGTTAGGGTGGATTGGCCATGCTAAATTGTCCCATAGAGCCCAGGGATGTGCAGGTTATGGTGGGTTGGCCGTGCTAAATTGTCCCGTAGTGCCCAGGGATGTGTGGGTTAGGGTGGGACTGGCCGTGCTAAATTGTCCCGTAGTGCCCAGGGATGTGCGGGTTAGGGTGGATTGTCCGCGCTAAATTGTCCCATAGTGCCCAGGGATGTGCAGGTTAGGGTGGATTGGCCGTGCTAAATTGTCCCGTAGTGCCCAGGGATGTGCAGGTTAGGGTGGATTGGCCGTGCTAAATTGTCCCGTAGAGCCCAGGGATGTGCAGGTTAGGGTGGATTGGCCGTGCTAAATTGTCCCGTAGAGCCCAGGGATGTGTGGGTTAGGGTGGATTGGCCGTGCTAAATTGTCCCGTAGTGCCCAGGGATGTGCAGGTTAGGGTGGAATGGCCGTGCTAAATTGTCCCGTAGAGCCCAGGGATGTGCGGGTTAGGGTGGATTGGCCGTGCTAAATTGTCCCGTAGTGCCCAGGCATGTGCAGGTTAGGGTGGATTGGCCCTGCTAAATTGTCCCGTAGAGCCCAGGGATGTGCAGGTTAGGGTGGGTTGGCCGTGCTAAATTGTCCCGTAGAGCCCAGGGATGTGCAGGTTAGGGTGGGACTGTCCGTGCTAAATTGTCCCGTAGTGCCCAGGGATGTGCTGGTCAGGGTGGATTGGCCGCGCTAAATTGTCCCGTAGTGCCCAGGGATGTGCGGGTTAGGGTGGATTGGCCGTGCTAAATTGCCCCGTAGTGCCCAGGGATGTGCGGGTTAGGGTGGATTGGCCGTGCTAAATTGTCCCGTAGTGCCCAGGGATGTGCGGGTTAGGGTGGATTGGCCGTGCTAAATTGTCCCGTCGTGTCCAGGGATGTGTGGGTTAGGGTGGGTTGGCCGTGCTAAATTGTCCCGTAGTGCCCAGGGATGTGCGGGTTAGGGTTGATTGGCCGTGCTAAATTGTCCCGTAGTGCCCAGGGATGTGCAGGTTAGGGTGGATTGGCCGTGCTAAATTGTCCCATAGTGCCCAGGGATGTGCGGGTTAGGGTGGATTGGCCGTGCTAAATTGTCCGGTCGTGTCCAGGGATGTGTGGGTTACGGTGGGTTGGCCGTGCTAAATTGTCCCGTAGTGCCCACAGATGTGCGGGTTAGGGTGGATTGGCCGTGCTAAATTGTTCCATAGTGCCCAGTGATGTGCGGGTTAGGGTGGATTGTCCGTGCTAAATTGTCCCGTCGTGTCCAGGGATGTGTGGGTTAGGGCGGATTAGCCGTGCTAAATTGTCCCGTAGTGTCCAGGGATGTGCGGGTTAGGGTGGATTGGCCGTGCTAAATTGTCCCATAGTGTCCAGGAATGTGTGGGTTAGGGTGGGTTGGCCGTGCTAAACTGTCCCGTAGTGCCCAGGGATGTGCGTGTTAGGGTGGATTGGCCGCGCTAAATTGTCCCATAGTGTCCAGGGATGTGCAGGTTAGGGTGGGTTGGCCGTGCTAAATTGTCCCGTAGTGCCCAGGGATGTGCAGGTCAGGGTGGCTTGGCCGTGCTAAATTGTCCCGTAGAGCCCAGGGATGTGCAGGTTAGGGTGGGTTGGCCGTGCTAAATTGTCCCATAGTGCCCAGGGATGTGTGGGTTAGGGTGGGACTGGCCGTTCTAAATTGTCCCGTAGTGCCCAGGGATTTGCGGGTTAGGGTGGATTGGCCGCGCTAAATTGTCCCGTAGTGCCCAGGGATGTGCAGGTTAGGGTGGATTGGCCGTGCTAAATTGTCCCGTAGTGCCCAGGGATGTGCAGGTTAGGGTGGATTGGCCGTGCTAAATTCTCCCGTAGAGCCCAGGGATTTGCAGGTTAGGGTGGATTGGCCGTGCTAAATTGTCCCGCAGTGCCCAGGGATGTGCAGGTTAGGGTGGATTGGCCGTGCTAAATTGTCCCGTAGAGCCCAGGGATGTGCGGGTTAGGGCGGATTGGCCGTGCTAAATTGTCCCGTAATGCCCAGGGATGTGCAGGTTAGGGTGGATTGGCCGTGCTAAATTGTCCCGTAGAGCCCAGGGATGTGCTGGTTAGGGTGGAATGGCCGTGCTAAATTGTCCTGTAGTGCCCAGGGATGTGCAGGTTAGGGTGGGTTGGCCGTGCTAAATTGTCCCATAGTGCCCAGGGATGTGTGGGTTAGGGTGGGACTGGCCGTGCTAAATTGTCCCGTAGTGCCCAGGGATGTGCGGGTTAGGGTGGATTGGCCGCGCTAAATTGTCCCGTAGTGCCCAGGGATGTGCAGGTTAGGGTGGATTGGCCGTGCTAAATTGTCCCGTAGTGCCCAGGGATGTGCAGGTTAGGGTGGATTGGCCGTGCTAAATTGTCCCGTAGAGCCCAGGGATGTGCAGGTTAGGGTGGATTGGCCGTGCTAAATTGTCCCGTAGTGCCCAGGGATGTGCAGGTTAGGGTGGATTGGCCGTGCTAAATTGTCCCGTAGAGCCCAGGGATGTGCGGGTTAGGGTGGATTGGCCGTGCTAAATTGTCCCGTAGTGCCCAGGCATGTGCAGGTTAGGGTGGATTGGCCGTGCTAAATTGTCCCGTAGAGCCCAGGGATGTGCAGGTTAGGGTGGGTTGGCCGTGCTAAATTGTCCCATAGAGCCCAGGGATGTGCAGGTTAGGGTGGGACTGGCCATGCTAAATTGTCCCGTAGTGCCCAGGGATGTGCGGGTTAGGGTGGATTGGCCGCGCTAAATTGTCCCGTAGTGCCCAGGGATGTGCGGGTTAGGGTGGATTGGCCGTGCTAAATTGCCCCGTAGTGCCCAGGGATGTGCGGGTTAGGGTGGATTGGCCGTGCTAAATTATCCCATAGTGCCCAGGGATGTGCAGGTTAGGGTGGGTTGGCCGTGCTAAATTGTCCCATCGTGCCCAGGGATGTGCAGGTTAGGGTGGATTGGCCGTGCTAAATTGTCCCATAGTGCCCAGGGATGTGTGGGTTAGGGTGGGACTGGCCGTGCTAAATTGTCCCATAGTGCCCAGGGATGTGCAGGTTAGGGTGGGTTGGCCGTGCTAAATTATCCCATAGTGCCCAGGGATGTGCGGGTTAGGGTGGATTGGCTGTGCTAAATTGTCCCATAGTGCCCAGGGATGTGTGGGTTAGGGTGGGACTGGCCGTGCTAAATTGTCCCGTAGTGCCCAGTGATGTGCGGGTTAGGGTGGATTGGCTGCGCTAAATTGTCCCATAGTGCCCAGGGATGTGCGGGTTAGGGTGGATTGGCCGTGCTAAATTGCCCCGTAGTGCCCAGGGATGTGCGGGTTAGGGTGGATTGGCCATGCTAAATTGTCCCATAGTGCCCAGGGGTGTGCAGGTTAGGGTGGGTTGGCCGTGCTAAATTGTCCCATAGTGCCCAGGGATGTGTGGGTTAGGGTGGGACTGGCCGTGCTAAATTGTCCCGTAGTGCCCAGGGATGTGCGGGTTAGGGTGGATTGTCCGCGCTAAATTGTCCCATAGTGCCCAGGGATGAGCGGGTTAGGGTGGATTGGCCGTGCTAAATTGTCCCATAGTGCCCAGGGATGTGCAGGTTAGGGTGGATTGGCCGTGCTGAATTGTCCCGTAGTGCCCAGGGATGTGCAGGTTAGGGTGGATTGGCCGTGCTAAATTGTCCCGTAGTGCCCAGGGATGTGCAGGTTAGGGTGGATTGGCCGTGCTAAATTGTCCCGTAGAGCCCAGGGATGTGCAGGTTAGGGTGGATTGGCCGTGCTAAATTGTCCCGTAGTGCCCAGGGATGTGCAGGTTAGGGTGGATTGGCCGTGCTAAATTGTCCCGCAGTGCCCAGGGATGTGCAGGTTAGGGTGGATTGGCCGTGCTAAATTGTCCCGTAGAGCCCAGGGATGTGCGGGTTAGGGCGGATTGGCCGTGCTAAATTGTCCCGTAATGCCCAGGGATGTGCAGGTTAGGGTGGATTGGCCGTGCTAAATTGTCCCGTAGAGCCCAGGGATGTGCTGGTTAGGGTGGAATGGCCGTGCTAAATTGTCCTGTAGTGCCCAGGGATGTGCAGGTTAGGGTGGGTTGGCCGTGCTAAATTGTCCCATAGTGCCCAGGGATGTGTGGGTTAGGGTGGGACTGGCCGTGCTAAATTGTCCCGTAGTGCCCAGGGATGTGCGGGTTAGGGTGGATTGGCCGCGCTAAATTGTCCCGTAGTGCCCAGGGATGTGCAGGTTAGGGTGGATTGGCCGTGCTAAATTGTCCCGTAGTGCCCAGGGATGTGCAGGTTAGGGTGGATTGGCCGTGCTAAATTGTCCCGTAGAGCCCAGGGATGTGCAGGTTAGGGTGGATTGGCCGTGCTAAATTGTCCCGTAGTGCCCAGGGATGTGCAGGTTAGGGTGGATTGGCCGTGCTAAATTGTCCCGTAGAGCCCAGGGATGTGCGGGTTAGGGTGGATTGGCCGTGCTAAATTGTCCCGTAGTGCCCAGGCATGTGCAGGTTAGGGTGGATTGGCCGTGCTAAATTGTCCCGTAGAGCCCAGGGATGTGCAGGTTAGGGTGGGTTGGCCGTGCTAAATTGTCCCATAGAGCCCAGGGATGTGCAGGTTAGGGTGGGACTGGCCATGCTAAATTGTCCCGTAGTGCCCAGGGATGTGCGGGTTAGGGTGGATTGGCCGCGCTAAATTGTCCCGTAGTGCCCAGGGATGTGCGGGTTAGGGTGGATTGGCCGTGCTAAATTGCCCCGTAGTGCCCAGGGATGTGCGGGTTAGGGTGGATTGGCCGTGCTAAATTATCCCATAGTGCCCAGGGATGTGCAGGTTAGGGTGGGTTGGCCGTGCTAAATTGTCCCATCGTGCCCAGGGATGTGCAGGTTAGGGTGGATTGGCCGTGCTAAATTGTCCCATAGTGCCCAGGGATGTGTGGGTTAGGGTGGGACTGGCCGTGCTAAATTGTCCCATAGTGCCCAGGGATGTGCAGGTTAGGGTGGGTTGGCCGTGCTAAATTATCCCATAGTGCCCAGGGATGTGCGGGTTAGGGTGGATTGGCTGTGCTAAATTGTCCCATAGTGCCCAGGGATGTGTGGGTTAGGGTGGGACTGGCCGTGCTAAATTGTCCCGTAGTGCCCAGTGATGTGCGGGTTAGGGTGGATTGGCTGCGCTAAATTGTCCCATAGTGCCCAGGGATGTGCGGGTTAGGGTGGATTGGCCGTGCTAAATTGCCCCGTAGTGCCCAGGGATGTGCGGGTTAGGGTGGATTGGCCATGCTAAATTGTCCCATAGTGCCCAGGGGTGTGCAGGTTAGGGTGGGTTGGCCGTGCTAAATTGTCCCATAGTGCCCAGGGATGTGTGGGTTAGGGTGGGACTGGCCGTGCTAAATTGTCCCGTAGTGCCCAGGGATGTGCGGGTTAGGGTGGATTGTCCGCGCTAAATTGTCCCATAGTGCCCAGGGATGAGCGGGTTAGGGTGGATTGGCCGTGCTAAATTGTCCCATAGTGCCCAGGGATGTGCAGGTTAGGGTGGATTGGCCGTGCTGAATTGTCCCGTAGTGCCCAGGGATGTGCAGGTTAGGGTGGATTGGCCGTGCTAAATTGTCCCGTAGTGCCCAGGGATGTGCAGGTTAGGGTGGATTGGCCGTGCTAAATTGTCCCGTAGAGCCCAGGGATGTGCAGGTTAGGGTGGATTGGCCGTGCTAAATTGTCCCGTAGTGCCCAGGGATGTGCAGGTTAGGGTGGAATGGCCGTGCTAAATTGTCCCGTAGAGCCCAGGGATGTGCGGGTTAGGGTGGATTGGCCGTGCTAAATTGTCCCGTAGTGCCCAGGCATGTGCAGGTTAGGGTGGATTGGCCATGCTAAATTGTCCCGTAGAGCCCAGGGATGTGCAGGTTAGGGTGGGTTGGCCGTGCTAAATTGTCCCGTAGAGCCCAGGGATGTGCAGGTTAGGGTGGGACTGGCCGTGCTAAATTGTCCCGTAGTGCCCAGGGATGTGCTGGTCAGGGTGGATTGGCCGCGCTAAATTGTCCCGTAGTGCCCAGGGATGTGCGGGTTAGGGTGGATTGGCCGTGCTAAATTGCCCCGTAGTGCCCAGGGATGTGCGGGTTAGGGTGGATTGGCCGTGCTAAATTATCCCATAGTGCCCAGGGATGTGCAGGTTAGGGTGGGTTGGCCGTGCTAAATTGTCCCATCGTGCCCAGGGATGTGCAGGTTAGGGTGGATTGGCCGTGCTAAATTGTCCTGTAGTGCCCAGGGATGTGCAGGTTAGGGTGGATTGGCCGTGCTAAATTGTCCCGTAGTGCCCAGGGATGTGCGGGTTAGGGTGGATTGTCCGCGCTAAATTGTCCCATAGTGCCCAGGGATGTGCGGGTTAGGGTGGATTGGCCGTGGGAAATGCAGGGTTTATGGGAACAGGTAGGGGATTGGGCCTGGATGTGGATGCTCTCCGGAGGCTCGGTATGGATCTGTTTGGCTGAATGTCCTGTTTCCGCACTCTCAGTTATCTGTGACCGTGTTGGAGGATGCCTCCTCGCACTCCTGCATTGAAGGGTCACGACTGACTATGAAGCATTCGGTGGAGGGGAGGTGGTCACATAAGGTGCTATCGAAATGCAAGTGGCCCCCCCCCCACCGCAACACCCATGCCGCAGTCGGGGACCATGTCAACGGCAGGGAAGCTGAAGAATCTCAATAAGACAGAGCTGTTTAGAAGCGAGTAGCGAGGCTGGACTGCGTCTGGATGGGCTGCAGGCCTTCAGCTGTCCCCAAAACCTTCCCTCCAAGCAATAACATCCACTCGGAAAATCAGAGCAGGGAGCTCTGCCAAATCGGCCCTCGAACAAAACTAAAAGCAAAACAGAGCCAGAAAGCTGGGTGCATCTGGGAATTTTTGAAGACACTTAGAACTCATCACCATTTCTATTGCTTTGTGAAGCCCTGCATTTACAGGATATAACAGGAATGCCGTGCACACAGCCCAGGTTATATATATAAAGGCAGTGCATTTTATATTCGGTGGACGGGCTGATACTTGGGGGAAGTATTTGACTGAGCTGCAAACTTCTCACACCGACTCATTCCCTGGAAGGCAGAACTCTCACTGACCACTGTCTCAAAGGGGCCATCAGCAAATTCTCCCCAGGATCCCGCGGGGAATAATTACTCCTCAATGAATCGCTATCGTTGGGATTATAGAGTCACAGAGTTGTCCAGCACAGAAACAGGACCCTTCAGGCCCAACCTTTCTGAGCCGACCACAGAATTAGTCCCATCTGCTATCATTTGGCCCATATCCCTCTAATCTCTTCCTATTCATGTCCTCATCCAGATGCATTTTAAATGTTATAACTGTACCAGCCTCCACCACTTCCCGTCCATACATGGACCAACCTCTGTGTGAAAAAGTTGCCCCTCTTGTCCCTTTTAATTCTTTCCTCTCTCACCTTGAACCTATGCCCCTCTAGTTTTGGACTCCCCCAACCTGGGGGAAAAGACCTTGTCTACTCACCCTATCCATGCCCCTCATGGTTTTATAAACCTCTTTGAGGTCACCCCTCAGCCTCCGATGCTCCAGGGAAAATAGCCCCAGCCTGTTCAGCCTCTCCCGGTAGCTCAAACCCTCCAACCCTGGCAACATCCTTCTAAACTTTTGCTGAGCCCTGCCAAGTTTTTCCAAAAGTGGCCCCGACCAATGTCCTGTACAGCTGCAACATGACCCTCCCAGCCCCTATACTCAATGCACTGACCAATAAAGGCGAGCGTCCCGAACACCTTCCTCACTGCCCTGTCTACCTGCGACTCTACTTTCAAGGAAATGTGTACCTGCCCCCCAGGGTCTCTCTGTTCAGCGACACTCCCCAGGACCTCACCATTAACTGTATAAATCCTGATCCGATGTGCCTTTCCAAAATGGAGTACCTCACATTTATATAAATTCAACTCCATCTGCCACTCTCATCAGATCAAAATCCTGTTGTACTCTGAAGGAACCTCCTTCACTGTTCCCTACACTTCTAATTTTGGTGTCATCTGCAAACGGACTGCCCACCCCTCCTTTGTTTATATCCAAATCATTGCCTAGCCCCTCCTTAAACAAATTAGCCAACTCCGACCGGAATGTTATGAATATTTTCGCCCGGGGTGTTCCACAAAACCGAAGCGGTCACATCACGATGAACACAAGACAGCACCAAAGCAAAACTTTCTTACCGAGCGAGTTAATCTTTAATACTAAACACACTCACTCTAATCTTATTCGGCCCTTTAAGCTGACAATATTTCCCCAGCCTCCTGTAAATTTACACAGTCAGTCTCTCTCTCTGGCTCTGGCTCAGTCTCTGTGAAGTTGCTCTCTCTCTCTGTATGGACAGTCAGCTGGTCTCTGCTTCTAGCCATGCTGATCCCCTCAGAAAGCCTCCAGAAGATTTAAGTGAGTGGTCTGCAGGTGAACCCTGCTCTCATACATTTATGTGGTTTTTCTGGGAACTTTCTGCAGTTCGGGGCATTCAGGGAGATTCACTTAATAGTTTGAAACAATCATCTGGATGGCATGCTACAGTGAGTTACTTTATGTAGCAGGACTTGGTACATTTCTGTATCGCGTCTCCGTTGTGTGATGGATAAGTTGTTGGGGAACAAGTCTGCCTGTGACATTGTTATTTGTTGGTGTAAGATTGTCAAGGTTGGTGGGAGCTTGCTGTGTTTCCAAAAGTAAAACAGCTGACCCCTTTCCAACACTACAACAGCCACGGCAATTCACTCAGTCTTTCGCTGGTTCTACTTATTGCTGCTCGGTCGCTGAGAGGAGAAGCAGGTGGGGACGTGTTGTTGGGGACGTGTTGTCGGGGGCGTGTTGTCGGGGACGTGTTGTCCGGGACGTGTTGTCGGGGCTGTGCTGTCTGGGACGCGTTGTCGGGGAAATGTCTGGGACGTGTTGTCAGGGGCTTGTTGTCGGGGACATGTTGTCTGGGGCGTGTTGTCCGGGACGTGTTGTCAAGGGCATGTTGTCGGGGACGTGTTGTCCGGGAAGTGTTGTCGAGGGCGTGTTGTCGGGGGCAAATTGGCGGGAGCGTGTTGTCAGGAGCATGTTGTCGGGGGCGTGTTGTCGGGGGCGTGTTGTCGGGGGCGTGTTGTCGGGGACGTGTTGTCGGGGACGTGTTGTCGGGGGCGTGTTGTCGGGGACATGTTGTTGGGGACGTGTTGTCGGGGGTGTGTTGTTGGGGATGTGTTGTTGGGGACGTGTTGTCTGGGACGTGTTGTCAGGGACATGTTGTCGGGGACGTGTTGCCTGGGAAGTGTTGTCCGGGACGTGTTGTCAGGGACGTGTTGTCTGGGAAGTGTTGTCCGGGACGTGTTGTCGGGGGCGTGTTGTCTGGGACGTGTTGTCTGGGACGTGTTGTCGGGGATGTGTTGTCGGGGACGTGTTGTCTGGCACGTGTTGTCTGGGGCGTGTTGTCCGGGACGTGTTGTCGGCGGCATGTTGTCGGGGGCGTGTTGTCGGGGACGTGTTGTCAGGGACGTGTTGTCGGGGACGTGTTGTCTGGGATGTGTTGTCTGGGGCATGTTGTCTGGGACGTGTTGTCGGGGGCGTGTTGTCGGCGGCATGTTGTCGGGGGCGTGTTGTCGGGGCCGTGTTGTCGGGGATGTTTTGTCGGGGGCGTGTTGTCGGGGACGTGTTGTCTGGAGCGTGTTGTCTGGGACGTTTTGTCGGGGGCGTGTTGTCTGGGGGCGTGTTGTCGGGGACGTGGTGTCGGGCACGTGTTGTCTGGAGGGTGTTGTCTGGGACGTGTTGTCTGGGACGTGTTGTCAAGGGCGTGTTGTCGGGGACGTGTTGTCTGGGGGCGTGTTGTCGGGGGCGTGTTGTCCGGGACGTGGTGTCTTGGGCGTGTTGTCGGGGACGTGTTGTCGGGGGCGTGTTGTCGGGGACGTGATGTCTGGCACGTGCTGTCGGGGCCGTGTTGTCCGGGACGTGTTGTCGGGGATGTGTTGTCGAGCGACATGTTGTCGGGGACGTGTTGTCGAGGGTGTGTTGTCTGGCACGTGTTGTCGGGGCCGTGTTGTCCGGGACGTGTTGTCAGGGACGTGTTGTCTGGGGCCTGTTGTCCGGGACGTGTTGTCGAGGGCGTGTTGTCTGGGAAGTGTTGTCGGGGGCGTGTTGTCGGTGGCGTGTTGTTGGGAGCGTGTTGTCGGGGCCGTGTTGTCAGGGGCGTGTTATCGGGGGTGTGTTGTCTGGGACGTGTTGTCTGGGGGGCGTGTTGTCGGGGACGTGGTGTCTTGGGCGTGTTGTCGGGGACGTGTTATCTGGGACATGTTCTCCGGGACGTGTGGTCGGGGGCGTGTTGTCGGGGACGTGTTATCTGGGACGTGTTGTCTGGGACGTGTTGTCTGGGAAGTGTTCTCGGGGGCGTATGTCCGGGACGTGTTGTCGGGGGCGTGTTGTTGGGGATGTGTTGTCTGGGACGTGTTGTCTGGGACGTGTTGTCTGGGGCGTGTTGTCGGGGATGTGCTGTCGGGGACGTGTTGTCGGGGGCGCGTTGTCCGGGACGAGTTGTCGAGGACGTGTTGTCGGGGGCATGTTGTCGGGAGCATGTTGTCAGGGACGTGTTGTCTGGGACGTGTTGTTGGGGATGTGTTTTCGGGGGCGTGTTCTAGGGGATGTGTTGTCCGGGACGTGTTGTCGGGGCCATGCTGTCTGGGACGTGTTGTCAGGGGCTTGTTGTTGGGGACGTGTTGTCTGGGGCGTGTTGTCCGGGACGTGTTGTCAAGGGCATGTTGTCGGGGACGTGTTGTCGGGGACGTGTTGTCCGGGAAGTGTTGTCGGGGGCGTGTTGGCGGGAGCGTGTTGTCGGGGTCGTGTTGTCTGGGGGCGTGTTGTCAGGGGCATGTTGTCGGGGGCGTGTTGTCGGGGGCGTGTTGTCGGGGACGTGTTGTCGGGGACGTGTTGTCTGGGAAGTGTTGTACGGGACGTGTTGTCAGGGACGTGTTGTCTGGGAAGTGTTGTCCGGGACGTGTTGTCGGGGGCGTGTTGTCTGGGACGTGTTGTCTGGGACGTGCTGTCGGGGGTGTGTTGTCGGGGAAGTGTTGTCTGGCACGTGTTGTCGGGGGCGTGTTGTCGGGGACGTGTTGTCGGGGCCGTGTTGTCCGGGACATGTTGCCCGGGACGTGTTGTCAGGGACGTGTTGTCAGGAACGTGTTGTCTGGGGCCTGTTGTCCGGGACGTGTTGTCGAGGGCGTGTTGTCTGGGAAGTGTTGTTGGGGGCGTGTTGTCGGCGGCGTATTGTCGGGAGCATGTTGTCTGGAGCGTGTTGTCTGGGACGTGTTGTCAGGGGCGTGTTGTCGGGGACGTGTTGTCTGGAGCGTGTTGTCTGGGACGTGTTGTCGGGGACGTGTTGTCGGGGACGTGTTGTCTGGGACGTGTTGTCTGCGACGTGTTGTCGGGGGCATGTTGTCGGGGGCGTGTTGTCTGGGGGCGTGTTGTTGGGGACATGTTGTCCGGGACGTGGTGTCTTGGGCGTGTTGTCGGGGACGTGTTGTCTGGCACCTGTTGTCGGGGCCGTGTTGTCCGGGACGTGTTGTCGGGGATGTGTTGTCGAGCGACATGTTGTCGGGGACGTGTTGTCGAGGGCGTGTTGTCTGGCACGTGTTGTCGGGGCCGTGTTGTCGAGGGCGTGTTGTCTGGCACGTGTTGTCGGGGCCGTGTTGACCGGGACGTGTTGTCAGGGACGTGTTGTCAGGAACGTGTTGTCTGGGGCCTGTTGTCCGGGACGTGTTGTCGAGGGCGTGTTGTCTGGGAAGTGTTGTCGGGGGCGTGTTGTCGGCGGCGTGTTGTCGGGAGCATGTTGTCGGGGCGTGTTGTCAGGGGCATGTTATTGGGGGCGTGTTGTCCGGGACGTGTTGTCTGGGGCGTGTTGTCGGGGACGTCGTGTCTTGGGCGTGTTGCCGGGGACGTGTTGTCGGGGGCGTGTTGTCGGCGGCATGTTGTCGGGGGCGTGTTGGCGGGGGTGTGTTGTCGGGGACGTGTTGTCTGGCACGTGTTGTCTGCGACGTGTTGTCGGGGGCATGTTGTCGGGGGCGTGTTTTCTGGGGGCGTGTTGTCGGGGACGTGTTGTCCGGGACGTGGTGTCTTGGGCGTGTTGTCTGGGACGTGTTGTCGGGGGCGTGTTGTCGGGGACGTGTTGTCAGGCACCTGTTGTCGGGGCCGTGTTGTCCGGGACGTGTTGTCGGGGATGTGTTGTCGAGCGACATGTTGTCTGGCACGTGTTGTCGGGGCCGTGTTGTCGAGGGCGTGTTGTCTGGCACGTGTTGTCGGGGCCGTGTTGACCGGGACGTGTTGTCAGGGACGTGTTGTCAGGAACGTGTTGTCTGGGGCCTGTTGTCCGGGACGTGTTGTCGAGGGCGTGTTGTCTGGGAAGTGTTGTCGGGGGCGTGTTGTCGGGGCCGTGTTGTCAGGGGCATGTTATTGGGGGCGTGTTGTCCGGGACGTGTTGTCTGGGGCGTGTTGTCGGGGACGTCGTGTCTTGGGCGTGTTGCTGGGGACGTGTTATCTGGGACATGTTGTCCGGGTCGTGTTGTCGAGGGCGTGTTGTCTGGGACGTGTTGTCGGGGGCGTGTTGTCCGCGGCATGTTGTCGGGGGCGTGTTGGCGGGGGTGTGTTGTCGGGGGCGTGTTGTCGGGGGCGTGTTGTCGGGGACGTATTGTCTGGGAAGTGTTGTCGGGGACGTGTTGTCTGGAGCGTGTTGTCTGGGACGTGTTGTCGAGGGCGTGTTGTCTGGGAAGTGTTGTCGGGGGCGTGTTGTCGGCGGCGTGTTGTCGGGAGCATGTTGTCAGGGGCATGTTATTGGGGGCGTGTTGTCTGGGACGTGTTGTCGAGGGCGTGTTGTCTGGGACGTGTTGTCTGGAACGTGTTGTCTGGGATGTGTTGTCTGGGGCGTGTTGTCGGGGACGTGTTGTCGGGGACGTGGCGTCGGGGACGTGTTGTCGGGGACGTGTTGTCGGGAGCATGTTGTCAGGGGCATGTTATTGGGGGCGTGTTGTCTGGGACGTGTTGTCGAGGGCGTGTTGTCTGGGACGTGTTGTCTGGAGCGTGTTGTCTGGGATGTGTTGTCTGGGGCGTGTTGTCTGGGACGTGTTGTCGGGGGCGTGTTGTCGGGGACGTGTTGTCGGGGACGTGGCGTCGGGGGCGTGTTGTCGGCGGCGTGTTGTCGGGAGCATGTTGTCAGGGGCATGTTATTGGGGGCGTGTTGTCTGGGACGTGTTGTCGAGGGCGTGTTGTCTGGGACGTGTTGTCTGGAGCGTGTTGTCTGGGATGTGTTGTCTGGGGCGTGTTGTCGGGGACGTGTTGTCGGGGACGTGGCGTCGGGGGCGTGTTGTCGGCGGCGTGTTGTCGGGAGCATGTTGTCAGGGGCATGTTATTGGGGGCGTGTTGTCTGGGACGTGTTGTCGAGGGCGTGTTGTCTGGGACGTGTTGTCTGGAGCGTGTTGTCTGGGATGTGTTGTCTGGGGCGTGTTGTCGGGGACGTGTTGTCGGGGACGTGGCGTCGGGGACGTGTTGTCGGGGACATGTTGTCGGGGACATGTTGTCTGGGATGTGTTGTCGGGGACATGTTGTCGGGGACATGTTGTCTGGGATGTGTTGTCGGGGACGTGTTGTCGGGGACGTGTTGTCGTACAAATTGTTGTGGCCATTTGTAGTTTGGCGAGGTTGCCATTGTCCTGATGGAAGTGTTTGACAGCCTGATTGTCCTTCCAGGAATATACAACTTCTGGCCGACCAAACGGCCACTGCAGCCGATATCTGGGTCTTTTGCTGGTTGGTCATCATTGGCTAGTGACGTGCCTCAGGGATCAGTGTTGAGATCACTTCCAACGTTTGGTGAGAATATGGAGTTGTCAACGTTCGCAGACGTCACCGAAAGAGGGACATAGACAGGTTAAGAGGGTGGGCAAAGTCTGGCAGATGGAGTATCACATTGGAGGTCATCCATTTTGGTTCGAATAACAGCATTATTTAAACAGTGAAAAGTTGCAGCTTGCTGCTGTGCAGAGGGACCTGGGTGTCCTTGTGCAAGAATCGTAAAAAGTTGGGTGGCAGGGGCAGCAAGTAATTCCTGCAGCAAGTGGAATGCTGTGCTTCATTGCTAGAGGGATGGAGTTTAAAAGCAGGGAGGTTATGCTGTGGCTGTACAGGGTCCTGGTGAGGCCCCACCTGGGGCACCGTGTAGAGTTACGCTCTCCTTACTTGAGAAAGGATGGACTGGCACTGGAGGGGGTGCAGAGGACATTCACCAGAGTTGTGAGGGTTGGCTTATGAGGAGAGATTGGGATTGTACTCATTGGCATTTTGAAGAATGAGGGGTGGTGCGTCCTATAGAAACTTGTAAAATTATGAGAGGAATTAACAAGCTAGAAGCAGGGAGACTGTTTCTCCTGGGCGGGTAAAACTAGAACGAGGGGTTCATAGCTTCAAAATAAGGCTGGGGGAGCAGATTTGGGACCAAGACGAGGAGGAACCTCTTCACCCAAAGGATTGTGAATCTGTTTGAATTCCCCACCCAGAGAAACAGTTGAGGCTTCCTCGTTGGATGTCGAGAGGTCAAATTTTGAACAGAAAAGGAGTTACGGGTCATGGTGGATAAGTGGGGCTGAGTTCCCCAATCGTCCTGAGTGGCAGGGCAGGCTTGATGGGCCGAATGGTTCTTGGTTCCTCTGTTCTTTAACCCTGCAGCAAACATTGCTCCTGCTATTGGTAATCTTGGCCAATCCTGTTATCCTGTCTTTTGCTCCGTGACCCCTGCTTTCGCTCTTAACCTTTGTTATTTGGCTATCTCCTGCTCTGCACACATTGGCTTTTAGCCTCAAATTATCTCAGCTCAATCACTCCAATAAATTCTCTGCTGGATGAAGTGGTTGACTGCGCCTGGCTATAATGTGACTGTGGGTGTGATAAGAAAGAAAATTAATGTCGGATCAAGATTAAGACTGTATTTGACAATGTGACGTAGCTAAGCAGCCTGAGATAAGCTGATCGGAGATAGCGATAACTGCAGCTGCTAGACGCCGAGTCAACACACAGCACAGAGCTGCCGGGAACACAGAAGGTCAGGCAGCATCAAAGGAGCAGGAAGGTCGACGTTGAGGAGGGTCACCACGCTACACATCGACTCTCCTCCTCCTCTGATGCTGCCTGGCCTGCTGCGTTCCTCCAGCCGCACGCTGTGTTACCTAAACAGGCTGATGCTGGTCTGTTAGTAAAGGTACAAAGGTGTTCCTGCATTCAACACACACCCTCTGTGCATGTTACGCCTGGTAGTGCATGACTGAAAGGGAACCTCTTGGCCGAATACAGTCTGACCAGAGCCTAACACACCCTCAGCAGTACATCCCCTGCTCTTATATTCTAGCTCTCTCGAAATGAATGCTGACATCGCATTTGCCTTGTGCAGTGGTAATGTCACTGGATATGTAATCCTGAGAGAAATATCGAAAATACATCGTGTACATGTGTGATATTTTATACTTATTAGACCATCAACAGCGGCTGCAGAATTAATATCCTCGCCATCCCACAGCTAAAATATTTACAATAAAGCTCATTCTAATTCTAAAACTCAGCAGTTCTGGTAGCTTGTGCGGAGAGAAAGCGGAGGCCGATTTTTTCCAGCCGTTCCCGTTCTTGTTCCAGATTTCCCGCAACAGCCCTTTGGGCTTCCCGATATCCCTCTTCCTGGAACTCAGTAAGATTCCCTCCCGTCCCCTCGACAGGTTGTAGATAGAGCTCACCGAGATCTCGATCAGTCATTCACAGCTCAGGAATCTCAGCTGCCATATGTCAGAATTCTGTAATAATTAATTAGCCCCTTCAATAAAATTATCCCGAGGCACGTGATCTGTTTTGCTGCAATACTGCTCAAATAGACGAACGCACGCAATTGTTCTCTCCCTGAGACAGCTTAGACAGGATGAACTCAATGTTCAATATATCACGGCGAAGCATCCAGCAGATTTACAGCTTAATTTCGGGACAGCTCCAGAGAGTCACACAATGTGGACACAGACCCTTCGGCCCAACCAGTCCATGCTGACCATAATCCCAAACTGAACCAGACCCACATACCTGCCCCTGGCCCACATTCCCCTAAACTTTGGAGAGAAATCTGACTTAAGGTTCAGAATGAGTGGCACTTCCTTGGAACTACCCCGGCTCTGAGGAAGGGTCACGGGCCCCAAAACGTTAACTCTGCTTTTCTCTCCACAGACGCTGCCAGACCTGCTGAGCTTTTCCAGCAACTTCTGTTTTCGTTTCTGATTAACATGATCCAAAATTCTTTTGGTTTTTGCATCCCCCCAAGCCCAGGGATAAATAAGTCCTGGCCGCTCCTGATAACTCTAAAAATAGGGTGGCACGGTGGCTCAGTGGTTAGCGCTGCTGCCTCACGATGCTAGGGACCCGGGTTCGATCCCACCCTCGGGCGACTGTCCGTGTGGAGTTTGCACGTTTTCCCCGTGTCTGCGTGGGTTTCCTCCCACAGTCCAAAGTTGTGCAGGTTAGGAGGATTGGGGTGGGTAGGCCGAGCTAAATTGTCCCGTAGTGCCCAGGGATGTGCGGGTTAGGGTGGATTGGCCGTGCTAAATTGTCCCGTAGTGCCCAGGGATGTGCGGGTTAGGGTGGGTTGGCCGTGCTAAATTGTCCCATAGTGCACAGGGATGTGCAGGTTAGGGTGGGTTGGCCGTGCTAAATTGTCCCATAGTGACCAGGGATGTGCGGGTTAGGGTGGATTGGCCGTGCTAAATTGTCCCATAGTGCCCAGGGATGAGCGGGTTAGGGTGGGTTGGCCGTGCTAAATTGTTCCGTAGTGCCCAGGGATGAGCGGGTTAGGGTGGATTGGCCGTGCTAAATTGTTCCGTAGTGCCCAGGGATGTGCGGGTTAGGGTGGATTGGCCGTGCTAAATTGTCCCATAGTGCACAGGGATGTGCAGGTTAGGGTGGGTTGGCCGTGCTAAATTGTCCCATAGTGCCCAGGGATGTGCGGGTTAGAGTGGATTGGCCGTGCTAAATTGTCCCGTAGATCCCAGGGATGTGCGGGTTAGGGTGGATTGGCCGTGCTAAATTGTCCCGTGGTGTCCAGGGATGTGCGGGTTAGGGTGGATTGGCCGTGCTAAATTGTTCCGTAGTGCCCAGGGATGTGCAGGTTAGGGTGGGGTGGCCGTGCTAAATTGTCCCGTAGTGCCCAGGGATGTGTGGGTTAGGGTGGATTGGCCGTGCTAAATTGTCCCGCAGTGCCCAGGGATGTGCGGGTTAGGGTGGGTTGGCCGTGCTAAATTGTCCCATAGTGCCCAGGGATGTGCGGGTTAGGGTGGGTTGGCCGTGCTAAATTGTCCCATAGTGCCCAGGGATGTGCGGGTTAGGGTGGGTTGGCCGTGCTAAATTGTCCCATAGTGCCCAGGGATGTGTGGATTAGGGTGGGTTGGCCGTGCTAAATTGTCCCACAGTGTCCAGGGATGTGCAGGTTAGGGTGGATTGGCCGTGCTAAATTGTCCCGTAGTGCCCAGGGATGTGCAGGTTAGGGTGGATTGGCCGTGCTAAATTGTCCCATAGTGCCCAGGGATGTGCGGGTTAGGGTGGATTGGCCGTGCTAAATTGTTCCGTAGTGCCCAGGGATGTGCGGGTTAGGGTGGATTGGCCGTGCTAAATTGTTCCGTAGTGCCCAGGGATGTGCGGGTTAGGGTGGATTGGCCGTGCTAAATTGTTCCGTAGTGCCCAGGGATGTGCAGGTTAGGGTGGGGTGGCCGTGCTAAATTGTCCCGTAGTGCCCAGGGATGTGTGGGTTAGGGTGGATTGGCCGTGCTAAATTGTCCCGCAGTGCCCAGGGATGTGCGGGTTAGGGTGGGTTGGCCGTGCTAAATTGTCCCATAGTGCCCAGGGATGTGCGGGTTAGGGTGGGTTGGCCGTGCTAAATTGTCCCATAGTGCCCAGGGATGTGCGGGTTAGGGTGGGTTGGCCGTGCTAAATTGTCCCATAGTGCCCAGGGATGTGTGGATTAGGGTGGGTTGGCCGTGCTAAATTGTCCCGTAGTGCCCAGGGATGTGCAGGTTAGGGTGGATTGGCCGTGCTAAATTGTCCCATAGTGCCCAGGGATGTGCGGGTTAGGGTGGATTGGCCGTGCTAAATTGTCCCATAGTGCCCAGGGATGTGTGGGTTAGGGTGGGTTGGCTGTGCTAAATTGTCCCGTAGTGCCCAGGGATGTGCAGGTTAGGGTGGGTTGGCCGTGCTAAATTGTCCCATAGTGCCCAGGTTTGCGCGGGTTAGGGTGGATTGGCCGTGCTAAATTGTCCCGTAGTGCCCAGGGATGCGTAGGTTAGGGTGGGTCGGCCGTGCTAAATTGTCCTGTAGTGCCCAGGGATGTGCGGGTTAGGGTGGGTCGGCTGTGAGAAATGCAGGGTTACAGGGGTAAGGGAACTGAGTCTGAATGGGATGCTCTTTGGAGGGTCAGTGCAGACTTGATGGGCCGAAAAGCCTGATTCCACGCTGCAGTAATTCTAACTCAAATCTTCCAGTTTCTGTAACATTCTGGTCAACGTTTTCAATATCCTTCCCAGTGTA
The DNA here is from genome assembly GCF_030684315.1 of Stegostoma tigrinum. Lineage (NCBI taxonomy): Eukaryota > Metazoa > Chordata > Chondrichthyes > Orectolobiformes > Stegostomatidae > Stegostoma > Stegostoma tigrinum. Next base: position 4,273,226 of record NC_081398.1, read on the forward strand.
ATAAAATCCTATCGGAGGGAGTGTGTGTGTAACCCTGGTGTGCCGTCCCCTCTCAGCGTTGATCTCCTCCTGCACAGACCCCAGAGGCACATCTCCAACTCTGTGTTCTAGCAGTAGTGGAGGGTTAGAGGGAGGGTTAAAAAGAGGGAGGGCCAGAGGGATGGAGGGAGGGTGAGAGGGAGTGAAGGACAGAGGGAGGGATAGAAGGAGAGAGAGGGATGGAGCGTGAGAGATTTAAAGGGAGGGAACAAAGGACGGAGTGAGGGAAGGAAAGATGGAGGGAGGATGAGTGTGGGGAGGGACAGAGGGAGGGAATGAAGAAAGGGAGGAAGAAAGGACAGTGGGAGGGCTATAGGGAGGGTGCGAGAAGGAGGGAAGGACAGTGGGAGGGTTGGGGGAGTGAAAGGGGGGAAGGACAGTGGGAGGGTTAGAGGGAGTGAGAGGGAGAGGGAGGGAGAGGGAGGACAGTGGGTGGGTTAGAGGGAGTGAGAAAGAGAGGGAGGGAGGGGAGAGGACAGTGGGAGGGTTAGAGGGAGTGAGGGAGAGGGAGGAAGGGGAGAGGACAGTGGGAGGGTTAGAGGGAGTGAGGGAGGGGGAGGGAGGGGGAGGGAGGGGGAGGGAGGGGGAGGGAGGGGGAGGGAGGGGGAGGGGGAGGGAGGGGGAGGGAGGGGGAGGACAGTGGGAGGGTTAGAGGGAGTGAGGGAGTGGGAGGGTTAGAGGGAGTGAGGGAGTGGGAGGACAGTGGGAGGGTTAGAGGGAGTGTGAGAGAGAGAGAGAGGGAGGGAGGGGAGAGGACAGTGGGAGGGTTAGAGGGAGGGAGAGGGAGGGAGGGGGAGGGAGAGGGAGGGAGGGAGAGGGAGGGAGGGGGAGGACAGTGGGAGGGTTAGAGGGAGTGAGGGAGAGAGGGAGGGAGGGGGAGGACAGTGGGAGGGTTAGAGGGAGTGAGGGAGAGAGGGAGGGATGGGGAGGACAGTGGGAGGGTTAGAGGGAGTGAGGGAGAGGGAGGAAGAGAGGACAGTGGGAGGGTTAGAGGGAGTGAGGGAGGGGGAGGGAGTGAGGGAGGGGGAGGGAGTGAGGGAGGGGGAGGGGGAGGGAGTGAGGGAGGGGGAGGGAGTGAGGGAGGGGGAGGGAGGGGGAGGACAGTGGGAGGGTTAGAGGGAGTGAGGGAGAGGGATGAAGGGAGTATAGTGGGAGGGTTAGAGGGAGTGAGGGAGGGGGAGGACAGTGGGAGGGATAGAGGGAGTGAGAGAGAGGGAGAGGGAGGGGGGAAGGACAGTGGGAGGGTTAGAGGGAGTGAGGGAAGGGGGAGGGGGGAGGACAGTTGGAGGGTTAGAGGGAATGAGAGTGAGAGAGGGAGGGAGGACAGTGGGAGGGAGGGAGTGAGAGAGAGGGGGGGAGGACAGTGGGAGGGTTAGAGGGAGTGAGAGAGAGGGGGAGGACAGTGGGAGGGAGGGAGTGAGAGAGAGGTGGAGGACAGTGGGAGGGAGGGAGTGAGAGAGAGGGGGGAGGACAGTGGGAGGGAGGGAGTGAGAGAGAGGGGGGTGGACAGTGGGAGGGAGGGAGTGAGGGGGGCGGAGGACAGTGGGAGGGAGAGAGGGGGAGGACAGTGGGAGGGAGTGAGAGAGAGAGAGGGGAGAGGACAGTGGGAGGGTTAGAGGGAGTGAGAGTGGGAGGGAGGACAGTGGGAGGG